>NW_023365730.1:64084-73465 GCF_000003815.2 Branchiostoma floridae
CGGTATCAAATATCATCTACAAACTCCCCGACACAAGAGACCATGGCCAACGTTGAAAATCGCGAACCAACGCCCCCCCCCCCGCCCCCCAAAGCCCCGTCCGAAGACTGCAAGGGAGTCTAAACAAGGGCTAAGAATGTGCGACCAACGCTGGAAGACGCATAGCAACCGCCTGATGCTGATGCAGAGGCCTAGGATTTGTATCAAATTCAGACGATCTTTTCACACCTGCGCAAGAAACCGTCCCGATTCAGTCCCAACTTCTTTCTCAACCTGTCACCTCGGGCTAGACAAAATGCCAGGTTAACAAATGGAGACAATTGCGGCAAACTGTCAAAGGTTAAGACTTTGATTATCACACTGCCAAACTTCTCTGCATTTATAGTGACATATGACTGACGTATTGGCTGATTTATATATTTATGCAAATGAAGAAATGGGTGTGCAAAGAGATGATTACTTTGGTTAGAATGTTACTCCATATGGGCATGGATACCTTTATAACTGCCCATTAAAATGTGCCAACTTACAATTTGACAAACCTGTTACGCAAAGCGCAATGGTTCGCAAAACTTTAAGTATAAAATGTTATAAATGCGCAACCTTCAAGCTATTTCATTACGCTTGTTTTCAGTATAGAAATGCTTTATGATTTTGGCTACAGGCCTTTATCAAGAAATCATACAGTGTTCTCGATTTGTGCTCCAACAACGCAAAACTTGCCGCAAAAATGCAAATACTTTTTTCAACGAACTCAACATCAAGTATCTAAAGGGACATTCGAAGATTCTACACGGTCTACTTAACACCTTATGTCAGCTAAGCGTGCAAATGTTTAGAAATTTGCTATTTTTTGCCTAAATAGCAGAACAAAAACACCGAAACTAGTTATTATCTCATAGAACAAAGTGCCGCTAAAGAAACAACTCCGCAAAGTCAGCTGCACCGGCCCGGTCGTGACTTCACAAACGATTGATTAATGGGATATCGTAACACGTGATTGATTGATGACGACACGAGTGTCAGGCAATGATCGATATGGACTGATTATCCCGATCCCTGACGTCATCCATCATCCCAACTGTCACTCTTTCCTTCCCTTCATCCATCAAACCGCCGGTCCTACTGGTTGTGTTGTGATTTCTTTTGTTCTCCTATTTGGCTGTTATACAAAGTCCAACCGTCTTTTTAGTGGTAGGTAAAGCTAGTCCTATGGCTTTGTTGAGTCTGTAGGAGCAGTAGGATGTTATCAATGATAATGTGGGCTAAGCACAGGTCACGTGTTAAGAATCATATACATATTTGTGTACAAATAAACGTTTAATCTACTCTGGACAGTACATTCGACTTCCTCTAACTTCCTGTTATTTGCATAAACGCAGTGAGCTGCATGATTAGTTAGGATTGGTTTATCGAAGGCTGTAAGGAATACGAATTTCTCTTTCAAATAATACTATTCAAGTACCTGTAGTGGGAAAATTTACCTAATACATAGCCGAAAAGAATGCTCCTATCGCTAGCATACAAAGGACATCTACAGTAAAGTGTTAAAATGTACTTTGTCCTCTACTTCACCTAAACTAGTGGAGTGTAGTATCAACGGTGTGTATGGCACGGTATTGGCAGGCAGAGTCCAACCCTCTCCTTTTATTGCCTTTTACTTCCTTATCTGAAGTCTGGTACCTATTTTTACACCTGGGTGGAGTGAAAAAAGTCGTGTAAGGTGCCTTTCCTAAAAGCACGTTTTAGTAGAATGTAGTTTGTATACGAGAGGAGTGAAATGAACTGTATATAATTTTACAAAATCTACTCCCCTATTTCATACACTTAATTTCTGTAGAAAAAAATTCATATTCGTGATAAAAGTAGACAAACCATAGATCATAACATATAATACATAACATATGTTTAGGGCTAGGTATTGGAAGGCGGAGCCCATCGCTCTCCTTTTATTGCCTTTTACTTCCTCATCTGAAGTCTGGTACCTATTTTTACACCTGGGTGGAAATTTGTGTAAAGTGCCATGGGCACAAGTTCGGTAGCATGGCAGTATGCGAACGAAGGAACGAGGAACGAGGGAAAGAGGGAAAGAAAGAATGATGGACAAAGAAAGAAATAAAGAGGGAGAGAAGGTGGAGAGAAGGACGGAAGAGAATGGGAACCATTTCCAACGTGTCATGATGCTGCACGACAAAAGCGATGTAAGAAAGAAAAATGTGCATTCTATTTTTACAAGCTCTGATCACAAAGTACAGTCAAAAGGGAAACCGAACACTGGCTTTGTTGTTTGTCCAGAGACTTTGTACGTAACTATTTATAAATGTCGAAATGTCCTGGCGGAAGGTACAGAATTACACTTTGAGATTATCCGGTTACAAAGTTTCTGTAGCAAACACACGTAATAGAATTACAGTCGCTTTGGAAAAATGATACAATGGTGTCATATTACCAAGCCTAATGATAATAGCCTAATAATCATAAATCACTTAACTTACTGCAAAGAATTAAAAAGGTCAACAAGTTTTGACATTTCGTATTTCCAAACAAGTCTTGGGGTTCATTTCTATTTTGATTGGACGAATGCTCCCTTAAAACTATTTACTTGAGAACATACTAGAAGTGTCTCAATCTGGGTTGTTGTGAGCCACTTTTCGTCCTTTTTTTTTCGTTTCTTTCGAACAATACAATCTTTTGTGTGTTTGTACATTTCCCTAAACAATACCGCTGACTGCACAGAACACAGACGCCTTCGGCTTCAGGATAAATGATGTCACCAGACCCTCATCTGAAGAGTTAAGGCCCCCTCTCACTTGACGTGCGGCACGCTTGCGGCATTGCTGCGTTCGAAAACGCAGATGTACCGCCACGGAACCTAGAGGTGCCGCAAGCAAACCTAGAGGTGCCGCAAGCAAACCTAGAAGTGCCGCAAGCAAGCGCGACGTTTTTTAAAAAGTTTAAAAATAACGCAAGTGGCAAGATGCCGCAACAGTGCCGCAACAGTGCCGCAACGGTGCCGCAACAGTGCCGCCACCATGCACCAAACAGTATCAAGGATATATTTTGCCTATTTTACACCAAGAATCAAAAGTAAACATCCTTTTATCACCGAAAAACTATTTTAGATGCATTTCTAATAATTTTACAGTGGTTTTCGATCCAGTAAAAACACTGCGAATTCCACAAAACTTACCTTGTATCCGTATTCAGAGTTAACTTAAAAATACATCTTTTGATTTATTTAATTGGAAGTAGGTCAGTATTTTATACTTGAAAACAAAAAAATAAGTAACTGGTTTATCGATTAACCTACGGATGTAGAGATAAAGGTTATCGTACAACGTTCAAAAAGAAATTATTTATGTTGGATGATAACGAGTTTGCGTTTGCGTTATAACGTTACAAGCTAATCATTGCTGGTAGCCTGCCGCCGATAAAATACAAAATTGCAGTCATTCAGACCCATGGGCCATATTTTTCTCACTTTTTACAAATATGATAGACTTAGACATCAATAGGCTGGCAAGCCATCCGCCGACAATGAAAATACTCCGCGTCATACAAAAAAAGTATGAAATATCAAACATTTTCATTTTAGAAATTTGCAAAATTGGTGAATAAACATATAAACATACATAATTACACATAACGTTACATGGTGCAAAACGTACACATCGAGTGAAATCTGGTATATAGTTCGTGTCCGTTCATTTGGGTCATTTCCTTTACTGTAAAAGTCTTTCAAGGTTATTTATAGCATATGTACCATATAATTCATTATCATAAGGGAAATCTTTTCATTATAAATCTCATTTTTGGGCATTCTCATCATGTTACGGTGATTTTTCATAAATTGACAACGCTGCAATTGTCAATAACATGTTCATTTAGTCTAGAAACGCAACAGTGCCGCACGTCAGTGTGAGTGCAAGACAAAATCGGGGAAATTAACACAACAGTGACGCAGTGAACGAACGCAGCAATGCCGCAAGCGTGCCGCACGTCAAGTGAGAGGGGGCCTTTACATCGTACATTACCCGGGAGGTGAATTGTCTGGGGGTAGCTCTAGTGGTCACCGCTCTTTTTATAGTGGACAGGCACTGACCACACAGAAACTGGCCGCCTCGGGCGTAGGAATGATGGACAATAACATTTTATATCTGTGTGGTCGCGAGAGCATGAAAACATTATATAAGTTTTGAATCGATAGGCCTAGCTATAGGGGCAGGACCTAGAACACTTCGTAAGTTGGGCTTCCACAGAACCAGTAAAGGCTAGACCCAGCTTTCCTACGAATGTTGGTCGCAGAATTCGCTAAAAAGTCGAATAAAGTCCGAGGGTTGGTTTTGTATTTCCCACTGACCAGTAAAAACCTATTGTGGCCAAACTTCCCAGGCAAATTTTGGAAGATGGTAGAGCCTCAGGGGCATTTGACAATCCCTCCTCGGTTGCTCAGTGAGCACTAAAAGGCCTTCCAAAGATCTCTCGGTGATCTCAGAGAACGATGTTTCTCAGTCGTTCTGTGGTTACCAGTCTTTTAGAAATAGGGTCTTGTGGAACACCCGAACAGATAATTGATGATACCTCCAAGGTAACAGAATGTAATTGTCATAGATGACACTAAATCTAATGCAAGTGGGCGAAAAAAAACAAGGTGGTCAAAATCATCACAAGGGATTATTTTTAAATTCAAAGTTTAAGATCATAATGCTAGTAATGATAATCGAAGCGACAAAGCATGGGATCACAAGCAATATGTCCCTCTATTTTTCCTGTACGTACGTGACAGAAAAATGAACAGATAACTAAAACCTACGAAAGAAATAGTTAGTGTTAGGCAGCTTGAAGTAAATATTAAGTTCTTCTTATCATGATTCTTTTAACCGGCATGGCTTTCCATAAAAACGTGTACGGGACTAAAAGCTCAGAACGTGCCCTCAGGCCTCAACCCTTCACTTCAATCATTCTCCGATCCGTCTTGCCATGATACACAAACCCTTCTTAGCTATGTCTGTAAAAGGAATATCATATGCAAACAGTCGGGTGTCCTGTAAACCGCCGGGTCAGGTCAGAGGTCAGAGGTGAGCCCCTCAGAAGTGGTCAGGGCACTGACCGGTATTGTCCGGAATGACAAATTACACTGCCCCGGACAACCTTGGTTTAACTGGACAATGGGTCGCGTAAATCATGACTGACCATCGCCAAAACATTTCCCGCGTTTTTGCCTTCCTTTGTGTCATTCGTTTTCTGATCTATCTATCTATTTATATTTACCACATTTGTGGAGGGACTGACATAACAGGTGGCTATGTCTTTTCAAGATGTTTGATCCACTCACGCTGGGAAGGACCCTACGCTTTTCGATAAGTGTGGTGGGTACTAGTACTTGGTTTAACTGGACAATGGGTCTCATAAATGCCGACTGACCATCGCCAAAACAGTTCTCGCGTTTTGCCCCTCTTCTGTGTCCTTCGTTTTCTTATATTTTTGTTTATTCAGTTTTACCAGATTTGTGGAAGGATTGATATAACAGGTGACTGTCACCTTTTCAGGTCATGCATGTTTCAGGTCATGTCACATGCATAACCTTATGATAAACAAAAAATTATAATTGTTCATTGTGCAATTATCAACCTATTAAGTTCTTCAACTCCTTTACGTATAGAAAAGGAGCATCTATAGACCGGTACTTTGTCTTTGAAGTTTGCAGTGAACGGCAGATCACAGAAGTAAGGCTTTTGCGGTTTGAAATGATTAATTTCTGCCATTCTTCTGTCCCGAAAGGATTATTTTTGAGACAAATGATTACAGAGGGATCAGTTCTAATTGGACGTATTTTCTTCCTTTCATGTCGTGCGCTGTGGGTCGTTATCCTATAATCCTGTTTAATCTGGTTCTACGGGGATTAGACTTTAGATAGACAATATAGTGCCGAGCAAGTCATTTTACACTACTGTGATCAATGTACATAGTAGAAATTGTCATAACGTATATTTGTAATTACCAGTGATATCATAAGGATCGTCAGTTTAAAAGACGAAGATTGAAGGAAAGGTATTGAGGATTTTTATCTATCTATTTTCTGTCTGTTTTAGTCAAAATAAAAGAAAATGTACATATGCGTAATAACATTACATTTTGTTGCGGCAAATTTCCTCGATTATGATAACGAATTTTCAATAGTTTTCATGTTAACTCTAAATTTGCAAGACAAGACTTAAGATATATATAGATATTCTCGTCCAAACGTCGCTGGAAGAAAATGGTCAAAATGGACCAAATAGACTGATGATAACATGCCAGTGGAGTAATCTGGCCTGGGTGTATACTGTATAGTATATGTGACCTAGTTCTCTTGTAGACTGCTCTAGTCGATCAAAAAGAAAACTGGTTCTTTGCGGACGCCCAAAAGGAAAGCGGGAAATTTATAGCCTCCACCAGGCTTTCCTACGGGGGTACGGCGATCGTAGAATTCGGTAAAAAAATCGGGAAATTGGCCAGGGGAGTCAGTCCACGCTTAGGTTCATGTTTCCCCTCCGGAACGGCCAACCAACTCCTCTGGTAGCAGAACTCTCCTGGCAAATTATTCTCCCTATAACAGCCAGCGTAGCCAGTCTGGTAGAGACTAGTATAATGAAGATGTCACCGGCTCCTGTGACAGGCCATGTTTTCACACTGCGCACTTTTTGTCTCATTTTACGAATTCCGTTTACAAACACCCTTAACCGAAGATGCGCTGAAACACTACTTACAAACAACGCTTAAGAATCTCTTAAGACTTTTAAGAAACTGTGAATTTAAAGAAACATTTAAAAACTCACAACCAGACTGTGATCGCGCCGCCGCTTTGTTATCGGGTAAAACGAATGGACACAACAAGAGTTGTTTCGGATCTTTTCAAATCCTTCTCTGTGACCAAATTGGGTCTCAAAGTGCGCGTTTTAAGAGTATACAGTACACGTTTACCTCATTAAGTTGATTCTTAGTTCTCTAGATCGTTAAAATCAAGCGGGCAGGTTTAAGAAGTATTTCTTGGAACGTTGTTGCGCGAAGAAGGTCCGAGAGACCGTGTCATTGCGCTGTTGTCCGCCATTGTGGCGCGGGTGAGTTACGCTGCTGGTCCGGATTATCGTCTGACAACCGCAGACGAACGTAGAATGCATTTGAATTGCCCGTGGCGAATCCGAATCAAAGCAACCCGTTCTGCTGCATTCACGAACGCCCATCTCTCCATGCATCACCCTGAAAGACATGACCGCAAAAAGAGATCAGAAATTCTCTGAAAAACCTCCATTTTGCAGGATATTCACCACCATTAAAAGTTTGTTTTAAAATATTTGGTACATTTATACAATATTTGTAGTGTTTGAATGAAGGTGGTACGTAAAATGTGCGAGGAAAAGTTCTTCCAAGTTTAAAAATCCCTCTCACTAGAGGTCAGTTCTTGGCGCTTGGCCAAGCCACTGTTCTCTCCCTGTCTATTACATTTCTTTCTTCTCCCCCTCTCCTTTTCAGGTACGGGTCATAGAAAACCAGCCAACCGAAAACATCTCGCAGGCGGAGAGAAGCGATTTTCCCCGCTCTCCGAACCGCCGCCATTGTTTCGAACCTCACGCCGGGCCGCCCAGGCGCATGCGCGAATCAGAATGACCCCGAGGCATTAATCATGGCGGAGGGTTCTTTCTTTGTGGCAAAAGTTTCCACAAAGACTTGGGCCAAAAAAGCAGGGTATTCTTCTACGGGCTTTTTAGGCGAAAGTCTACAATATGCATGGGACACAATGGAACGTAGCTCTATAGACTATACACAGTGACTGGTTGTCAATCGACGTTCTTTGTTGAGATGTACGTATGAGAGCGCAACTCAAACGTAAGAAAAAAACAACCATTAAAAACGTCTGAAGTTCTGAACTGAACTTTTCCAAGATTACAACGTCGGGGCATAGCTTGGACTTGAAGCCATGACGACTGGGATTTTAGCCTCTACGTTACGAACCATTCGGTCGTTTTTTGTTACTTTGCACGAAACGTAGACGTAAAACGTTCGAGGACGTCGCACATATATGATTTCCACTGCTTTCAAATTAATGAGTCAAACCTCACAGATCTTAGATTTAGATAACCAGTATCTGTAACCCGAGTAGCCACAAGTCCCGCATTGTCGTGCCTTTTTTTCTATTTAAATAAATTTTCATGACATATATATAGTTATTCATATAAGTTTGATCCATACGGATTCTTGCATCACTTGTCAGTTGCCCCTCAATGTTTCATGTTAACGCAATACTCGTGTTTCAATGAAATACATGTACTGCTCTTAAGAAATCACACTGGTACCAGACAGACTTTACGAATAGATTACCGTATTTTCTAAAAGTTTCCTTGTTCTTGTAATGGTGATGTTGCTTGTTGAAAGAAACCAAGCATAGTCTGAAGAAAAGCGTCATCGGAATTATTTTATTACGCTTCAAAAGTCAATTTCCTTTGGTTAAAATCATTGTCTTGGGTAAAAAGATATTTGTACAACATAATACAGATTTATAAGTATATATCTTAAGACTCAAGATAGGCGAAGACAAGTAGTATTTACAGTTAAAGTGTCTTTTTACATCGTTTTAGTATCGATGTTTTCCACGTTACCAGCAACATGAAAAGTCTTTGTACGTTCGTCTCCAAGAGTTCTATACAGCACATGCGCAGTCGGCTCCTCGTGTGGATTCTCGGGCTGTCATTGGCTACAGGTGACGTCATGTCTTGAGGCCCTTTTTTCCGACACAGTATCGCCAGTTTGTCGTCCGTCCGTGTCTTTCTGTGACTAGCTGTAGTTTTCTTTCAGACCTGTGAGAAACAGAAGAACAAACAATCCGTTGTGAGTTATTATGACTATTGCATGGAATAGGAAAGACAACACACACTTTTGCCTTAGCGAGATTGTACACTTATCTAACAACTTTGCGTGGCAAGGCAAGTTGATTTATTTGAATCGGGAATTTTTATCAGCCGTGTTTGAATGGTAAAAAAACACGGGATATAAGAGTAAGTTATATTCAATATTCAAGTACATACATGAACATACATGCAACGTTATCACAAGGTAACAAAGACGACAGTTCTGTAGATGGTACGAACATTTCGAGAAAATGAAGTTTTTTTGTCAACATGCTTTGAGTGCTGTTAGCCCCTTAACATGGAATTCAACTTTACATAAGATCAAGTCTATTACCTCAAATTACACATACTATGTTAAACTTTTGAGGCGACACCTCTTTACAAAATTTGGACTTTTCTCATTTCTAATGGCTATATTTACATTTCATTTTCATACAAAACATCAACTATGTACTATGAAGTGGAGAGATAAGGTGATATTAACATACCGTAAGGA
>NW_023365730.1:75433-103539 GCF_000003815.2 Branchiostoma floridae
TTGTATAAAGGCTCCCCCTCTCTCTGTACGTAACTATGCTCTCCGTCTTTGTCTTTGTGTGTGTCTCTCTCATTGTCTCAACCTCTTGCCCTTTTCCCTCTCCCACTCTCTCATATACATTCATTCTATTCTCCAAGCATATCATACGGTAACATAAAATAGTATCAAAAGCTGGCATATGAGTGAAGCCGGCCTAGGAGTGTGTATACCTCCGGTGCCCGTCTGACTCCCTTTGGCCGGCTATGACTCCTTGGCCATCTTTGATACTATCTCATGACACTGTGCGATCTGCTTGGACATAACATTCATTCCTTCTTTCATCATAATATTCAAGAGGTCGTCTATGAAAGTCATGCTGTAGACTTGTCTCAATGAAAGCTTCCTAAAAACGACAATAACCCACGGCACGTAATGACCCGGATCGTGTAGCAATATGTCCGTTGTCCCTGTACTATCCGCTAATGTGTCGGTTATGAGGCGCACACAGCCGGGCGCGTACTCAGGCTTTCCGCCTCGTTACGTTTATGAAGTGAAACGGACTGAGTAAAAATTGATCGAGCGGGACTATGTTTGTATGGAGCTCCGCGCGCATGGCTACACAGCCTAACAGGGGTGCTGCGGTAATGGGCGCGGAGGGATTTGGTGAAGAGAAAGAGCAGCGACCACCCTGAAATTTCAAATTTCTTCGTAAGTAATTTAGTAAGAGTCTTTTATGATGAAATAGAGGATAGGTAAGAAAAGGCAACAAAGTTCCACATATGAAACACCTTTGTAAAGAATTCTATCCTTTTTCGTTTACTCCCCATACGCGTATACGAAAAGTCAAGTAATAATTTTTAGCACCGAGAACATAACTTGGTATCTAAGATTAGAATAGATCTGATATAGGTCAAGTCAAATTGAGTCAAATATAGTTGTCTATGTAAGTATATGTAGTCCAAAGTAATAGAATGAAGTGACTACAACTCAGCGGAAAAAAGTTGGTCGATGGGTGTAAGAAATTGTCCAGTTCTACACCTGGCCTTTTCAAACCCGAACCTTGTTCGATTATGGTTATTTCGATATCGAACCATTCTTTGTTCGATCCTGCGAATTACGAACCCAGACTTTGTTCGATCGATGTAATATCGAACCCGAACGCTGTTCCATTTGATTTCGAACCTGTGTTCCATCTAAGGTCACCAGTGTTCGACAGAAGGTAACAAACGAGTCGGTTTGTTTACAGGTTTTTCAGTTCATATTTTGCCTGTGCAAAACTATGAAGCGGACGGTTGGCACACATCAAAGCAGAAGAGACCTGAAGTCTTTGAGACAAGAATCCTGACATTCTTAAGTCGCCTTGTCAAAGGCTTTGACTCATCGCCGGCGAGAGCATCTCCGAGCCATCTTTGTCCGTCCCGAGGTTGTGACAACAGCGCGTGTTTCTCACAACAGGCCAGGTGACGAGAGACGCCCTTTCGGAAGCTGGCTTGGCGGAAACAGACGAGTGGCGCTCCGTCGCGTGGCAAAATTGACACAACCTGTACGCCATTGTTCGTCTCCTGTGCACTAGAAACTCTCATGTTCCTCTGAAGGGTAAATATTTACAGTGCGACTTGTGACCGTACGTTTTCTACATGTGGTGAAATTCTTTAGGTACTGTTATACCAAAGATAAGATGTCAAGATGTATATTCACTTTTTTCTTCTTGTTTGTGGTATTAATAGGAGTACGATAATTTCAAGGATTACTACTTGGGTACATGCAGCGAACAAACGTCAGAAAAACGATGCAAGGACTACTTTGCACTAAATGGCAATCACTCAAGCAACAAGGATATAATTTTTGTAACGGTCAGACGTTTTAGTTAGCATCCACTACCTGTTGTCTGTGACACTGAGGAAATCTTGTTGAACAGAAGGTTTTGCACCCTTATTATGAATTAACATGGAAAGGAGTTTTTTAAGGCAAATTTTTGATAGTCCAACCATCTAAAACCACAAAAAGATAATTCATTCGAAATATCAATAGCAAACGGAACAGGTGTATCGTTTGCAACAAAAGCAGACAACTTAAACTGTCCAAAAATTCAGTACAGATTCGTTAATGTTTCTATGGTCTATTATTGTTGCGAACGTAATCAACTTCCGTTGACGAAATTACCATATTGACTTTGTCCTAAACCCGTTCCGTACGTTGAACACATATATCTCAGAAAGATGGATGACATCATTAGACGTGCACTGTTGACTGTGCGTTATGCGCACAAGGCCACCTACACCGGCGTGTGTTACACTTCACTAACCACTGAACGGCATTGAAAAAAATCATATGTAAGGCTGTGATAATTTTTTTTTCAATAATTTTTTTCCAAATTATTGAAAATATCTTTCTTGTCTAAAAGAAATTCACAACTTTCTGTTTGTACTAAACAGCTGTCTTACGAATCGGGAAGAAGCTAAACATGCACATACTAGTATACATTAGTTATTAGATAGATGCTGTACGATACTACATTCTTTGGGAACGGTCACGGGAGTGTGTATATGCAAGTCCATATGAGTTTCGTACGGACATTCTTTGGGTTTAGGTAAAGTTTGCGAGGAAAAAGTTGCATTTCTATTTGACTTTTACTGTGCAGTCTGTATAAAATAAGCCTTTTTGAACGCAAACCTTCCTAAACTAAAACAATGTAAATACAAACGGAATTGTACATACGCATATGATATCTGTATCTGACCAGAAAGTATCTGTGAATAGTTTCGTCGAGATGATAAATCATACATAACCGCGTTTTCTCACCTAGCAGCAGGTAGAAATAGAACAAGTCAATATTGTACTTATTTATGAACTACCTGAAGGTAAGTTAGTTGGGATCATTACCGACAATAGGTAGACCCATACGATCCATTTTCAACATTGAAACAAAGCGAGAAGCTGAACCTTACGTACAAAACACGAGACTTTTATACTCATATAAACAATGTGTTGTGTGTTAACGAGTTTTCCTTATGATTAGTATTTAACACACGTGGACTTGAATGTGAAATAAAGCTATTCATGCATTAATCTTAAGGACCATCTCTGTTAAAGACAATATGTTGTATCAGGCTTTTTATGCACACAGAAAGTCTCCACGCATGTGTGCACTGTTCCAGCTCGCGGAGTGCCACACAGAGGGACATATGGTCACTGCCGACTCTTTTGTCAACAGATAGTCGCTGTCCTCGCCTTGTTAGCTGTGTGGAATTTCGGAGAGCTCCTCAGCCGGTATTTTCAAGGTCCTTGGGTGCCAATGGTCCTTTGTAGGTTGATAACGATCTGCTCTTTGTAGTGAAGGGAAATGTGTTGGTGTATGTCATGTTTGAAGTGTTCTTGACGTCAACCTCAAGAGCCTTTTTAACGTATATCTAAGTCTCAAAGTCTTTTTTCTAATTCCATGTAAACGTCATTGTTAAATTGCTATTATCTATATCATGACCTACAAGGTCTTTCGGCCTACACATAAACATAATACAGCATTGGAAATTTCTTGAATTACAACTAGAGGAGTTAAGATTGCATTTCAATAATTATGTGTAATACTAGTAGACTCCTACATTGTGGATCATAAAAATGCATTAGAAATATCATTCAAATCTGTACAGGTAAAAACCCTTACATAAGGACCACCTGGCCAGGTGTCCTGTGCCTACGTTTAGGTGGCCCCATTGACCGTAAGTGTCCTGTCTATAGCGACCACTTGTCCATATATTATAAGGTAAAGGTAGGTAAAAGTATTCTCCAAGCAGAGGTTGGATAGCGGAGATAGTAGTGGTAAGGGGAGCTATCTCAGCGACCCAACCTCTGCTTGGAGAATAATCCAGAACACACGTAGTCTATAACTAGTGACATCGCCCAATTGTGACTGACATGACCACCGGACGAGCGTCTCATTTTCGGACGTCTCACGTCTGGCCGCTGGGTTGACTAAAGTTGGAGGCATCGAAAGGTTCCGTGGCAATATGGTACAATACAATACAAAGTAAGGAAAATATCATATGCAGTATTACAAAGACAGACATGCAAAGCACAAATGCAACGTATTATGTAAAATAAATCACGTTACAGTAGTCATAAAATGAAATCGATAGATCACATTTAGACAAAGCTTCACACACTAGAAAGTTTACGTTTAGCCTCTAGTGAGCAAAGATACAAAGTTTTTTAATGTTAATACATCAAATCAAATTTTCGTGCAATGCAGGTTTTAGGAACTTTGTGATTGGGTAATGGAATACAGTTTGAAAATTCACATCTAGACAAAGCTTCTCATTTTAAAAAGGGCACGTTTAAGCTCTAGTGAACAAGGATACAGGCTTTGTTATCTGCGTTTTTTAATCAGAGATTAAACTGATAAGAACAGATACTACACTTGATCTTAGCCAAAAGGCCGAGTAATGTAAATATGGTAAACCAAACTTTTCGTCAATTGCAAGGCTAAATAACTTTGTGATTGAGCCATAGAATACAGTTTGAAAATGCACCTTTAGAGAAAGCTGCTTTGAATGCACACACCGAAAAAGGTACGTTTAAGCCCTAGTGAGCAGAGATACAGGTTTTGTTATCCTCGTTTCTGTTGTCAGTTTTTTACACAAGGAGCCAGAAAATCAACTAGAAGGGCGCTGATGGATCGGTCGTGCCTTAGTAAAGACGTCAGGTCCTCAGACGGAACTTAGATGTGACGTCTTGACAAGAAAGCGAATTTAAGACGTCAAGACGTAGATTACATGTACATCAGAAGGAGTTGTGCGATTGTCACAGGAGCAGGGAGTGTGTGTTGTAGTTGTTTTATTTTGAGAAGTGTCGGGAAAGGCTGGATGACGAAACATGTGCGAGACGGAAAATCGGTCAACCGAGCCGCAAAATATGCAAATGAGGCGGTGAATGCAGTCTGGGCACTGGAGGAGCTGTCAGGCGGGGTGAATGGCACGGGTTGACCCCTGACCTGCTACGTCGCTCGAATGTGCAACACCAATTTGACGCTATTGTTACTGTACAAAGGCGCGGCGGTGGTTGTACCAGGGTGTACTTTGACATCGCTGCAAATCTTACCTCTCTGTTGTGAGGGTTTCTTCTACTGTCGGTAAGGCCACGGGAAGTTGACTATGTGGATGAAGGCACACATACGAATTAACACGTCCAAGAATGCAAACATCATCGTTAACGCAACAAGTGGTAGCATAATTCACTATACTATTTAATCTCTGTTGTGAAGTTTCTTCTACTGTCGGTAAGGCCACGGGAAGTTGACTATGTGGATGACAGAAAGGCACACATGCAAATAAACAGGTCCAAGGATGCAAACATCGACGCAACAAGTGGTATCAGAATTCACTATACTATTACTCATGTATGAAAGAAAAAAATGATATTAAACCCGTTAATACCTTTATTGCTTTTTTGAATGTTTACAATCGATCCTCTCATCATCAATTATCATTGATGCTTTCTGAGTCAATTCTGACAATTGCCTTCTCACCTTTTTCTAGCATGGGATTACCTGGTCTTGAGAACCCTTTCTCCATTTTGTCATTTTCTCAAATCATAGTCGGTGTTTCCAGGTGCTTCGCTATTCCTTGATGTCATCTTAAATATAGCGACTGCATTTTTCACTTCTTTTGTGCCAAAAACTTGTGACTTTGATATCATCCCATTGTAACAAACAGTTGAGATTAAAAGAATTAAGAGAAAAGTGGGTGACGTTTAAAAGTATAGGGCTGGTACGTTGGGCTCAATTGAACAGAATGGATAACGTCTATTGCAAGTTCGTGCCCGAGGGCTGATTGTAAATGACCAAAAAAAAAAATGACAAACAATGGTAAGCGACTACGCTAGTCTAAAGGCTAACTGTAGAATGTAGCTTATTGGGTTCGACTTATTTTTCGGAGACATTGGAAGACGAGGGAATGCTTTATTTATTTTTTATTTTTTGCGGAGGCCCAGATTTTCCACTCTCTCGCACCATATCTATAGTCTACGGACAAAAGCCGTCCGCAAAACTGTTTTGAAGAGGCCTTAACATGTTCAGAAGATGAACGACTCGGAATAAAAGACGCAGGGATATAAATCTAGCTGGGACGACACCCCCGGTATGGCGTGGCAGACCGTGACAATTCTTTCAGATTTTTCTGTGTGCCCATAGCCGACCTATAGAGGTTCGCTCTATGCGATGTTTCACCGAGAAAAAGGATAGGACAATTCTTCTTCTCACTGTAAACCTAAACTGAACTGGATTTTCAGTGCCTTCTGTTGAAAAGATGGAACAGATAAGGGTTTTAAATGATATCTGATTTTTTGTGAGCCTGCCGGCAGACCCATAGTGGCTTGCTCTATTCGATGTTTGACCGAGAGAAAAAAAAAGGACAATTCTTCTTCTCGCCTTCACACTGTAAACATATACATGTACGCTGACATGAAGATTATTCAAGAACTTGGCGAAGTATATTGGGTCACTGTCATCTCATATCGATAGGTGTGTGTTGGGTTCCTTTACGTGCAGAGATTTGTGACGTCATCGGCCTCATACACTGGGTGGGGGTTAACGCCCCTCCGAAGGTCGGTGATGGACAGAGAAATTCCTTAAGCCTGCCGTCTATGTTTTGTTGAAACAGTCAGAGAAAGCCAGGAAATTAGGTCAACAAGACAAGATACCGTCTTATGTGTATATCATTAGCAGTAGAAGATCGACAACCTATTGTGGACCACATGTCTGGAATAACTTACCGCCAGACACACGTACGGCTCCAAACCTGACCTGCTAAATACCCGGGCCCCTCACATTAAGCGAAAATCGATCGGACGACAAGTCTGCGAGCTCTAAATTAAGAGGAGGCATGACCCTGCTGTCGACGAAGAAATGGCAGAGTTCCCCCCTCCCCATCAGGGTCATGCCTCCTCGTAGTTTAGAGCTCGCAGACTCGTCGTCCGATCGATTTTCGCCTAATGTGAGGGGGGGGGGGGTATTAAGAGACTCTTGAAGTAAAAGAAATGACCAAAACGAACGGGCACAATATGAGCCCTGAGCTTTCGCTGCACTATATTTTTTACCATGTGTATGTAATGATATCTGTCAACAAACTTGTTAGGACTCGATGTAATCTGTAACTCTGTTATATTTTATCTGACCCTTACCTCCTCATGACCTCAATGGACCGATCCTGTCGAACGCCATATCGAACAGATAGAACCCCCTATTCTATTTCGAACACCTCCGTCAAAAACAGCTCCAGTGGGACAGAAATGGCTCTTCTCTTCTCCACAAGTTCCGAAGAGAACTCCATTTCCTGTCTACTCACAGATAGCACAGACACGATATGTGGGGTAGGGTAGCGGCGGAGTTTTGGGATCGGTCCATAAAAGAGCTTCTCATAAATAAACCAAGATTCAAACAATAGATAGGAAGGACAGAGAAAACTGACTGATACCTATGTCTTCTAATTCTCAAGGCTACCTAATGGCTTGTGACAAAGTATATTTGCTGAAAACATACTAACCCGTGTAACCATGTGTCTTAACTTCCGACCAAAACACTTTAAGTATCCGGGTCTTTTGTTAAACCTCTTAATGTCATCCAAAATATCCCGGTCAAGGATATGTTATAAGTTGATACAATCGTGTTCTATCGTTGTGTGGCCTGAATGTTTCAAAAATCGTATTTGTTTAAAGTTTTGATATTTTCCGACACTCTGTTATGCTCAAGATCCCCATGCTATGGAACGACTGACTGCGATTTCAAATATACTTGACCATAAAAAAGAAAGAACAATATTATTTTGGATCTTAGACAATTCTTTTAGACAATTTTATTGGATAAACATCTGAGGTCTTGGTCATTTTAAAATTTTGTGCTGCTATCCCAACTATCCCTGTCATTGACATGCCCTGGTATGATAACATCATTTCCTTTAGCTGTATGGCCACAGTCTTTGCCATATTTTGGGGGGTACCTTTCTCGAATTATTCATGTGAAGCTCAAATCAGCCTGCAGACCGCTTTTTACTGAGGTCATGAGGAAAGGGTAAGATATATAACAGGTATAACATAACTACAAGTCCAAATAAGTCAATACATGTATTCTACACATACATAATACAAGATACATAATACTTCTATTTCTTACTCACATTTTTACCCTATGATACGTCCAAAATGATTCCTTTGTATAAGGGCCTTACCCTGAGATTCTCAGAAAACATCTCAAATAAAATTGTTACAAATTGTTTAGCACCAAAGAAAGTAAATGCTACTCCTAGTATGACTTCTGTGATATGTCGAATATCTAGGCCAGACAGAACATAGGTATAACTGTCATGTCTCAAATAAAACTCGTGTAGACTGTATAGCGCCAAAAAAAATCATATAGTTTGCTGTGTCTGTGTCTATAATATCTAGGTCAGGACAGGGGTATTATCGCCATGTCGTGTGCCATAAGTATCAAACCGCAGTTAAAAGGTTCCACCGCCGGCCACGTGTGGTCGGAAACTATAACTGTGCCAAGGACTCAACCGAAGGACACACGCGCACGCGACCGTCACTTAAGATCTGTGTCATCATCGATCATGTGAAAATGATGCCTTGAGGTGTAGCAATTTTTCATGTCGTAGAGGGGTCATCGACCTTTCGAACGGTAGTCCCCATATCGCATAAAGGGTAAAGACGTAATACGTAGTACATAATGTAACAGTTAACTTGCAAATGAACTATATTATCGTAATAAATGCATATACATGGTACAGAAATTAGTCCCTGGATAAACATGCCTCGAAACACCAGGGACCGGAAGGATATTTAAATATACATTAAAGAAATGGAGCGTACATAAAACGCAGACGGCTGTTTCGAAGGTCGCGACGAAAATTAACTGCGACGTAACAAACCATCTTCGCAGGCAAATAACATAAATGGTTAATAATCATCCTAAAAATCCCATTGTCAAGTACGCCATGGATTGGATAGAGCTTCCTAGATACACTTAAAGAAACGGAGCGTATTGATATGCATTAAAAGGGGACAACCGTTTCGATAGCCGACGACCTTTTTCGAGACGAAGATTAGCTGCGACGTAACACACACACACCAGTTAGCATGCACGTAGTGACGGTGGGTTATATCAGGTCACTCACACATTTATGAATGGTACAAACTAAAACTGTGCCAAGGACAGACACGGTCTCAAAAGATCTGTTGCTTCATTAATCAGCGAGTATAACTGCCCTGGGGCGTAACAGCACACTGAAACGTACATGTATGTTGGGTTGAACATATAAATGGAACAATCGTGTATTTCGACAGCTCTCTCAATAGTAAGTAATTATTGCCCCAAATATGATCATGAAAACGCCTCCATACTGGTTAAAAGTTTTCGCAACTTAACAAAGTCACAGGTAAATGATACAGGAAAAAAATAATGACAGATGCGTGACATGTATGCGACAACATTGCATCAATGTGGTGCTTTCCTCTTTGTTCAATGTAGAAATGCCCATTCCTTATGCCAAGGCCCAAACACAACATTGAGTTTTGTTGTAAGATGTTGTGTTACATTGTGTTACAACAAGTGCCATCTCGATAATCTTCCAATTTTGGCATCCTGTATTCATGGCCATTTGCAAAGTTTTCCTAACATTCGCTTCGGCAAAATGTACACATTTTAAAAGTCTTTCTGGTGACCAAAGTCGTTACCGAGAACTTCATCCGATTAAGTCCTTTAAAATCCCTGTGATGTAGTGTTGAATCAGGTCCGACATGCACACAATACTGATTTGCGCATGCTCCAGATCACACGAATGTCGCCACACTCCAGTCCAGCGGTCGCCACTGCGCATAATCAAACCTTGACCTTTCACCCCGCGCCTAATGTCTTCTCTCTGCTCACGACCTCTGACACCATGACCTCTTAGGTGACGTCTGCGAACACGATTCGAAAGAAAAGAGGTCAGGAATCAAGGCTGCCATTTTGGATGGCCCTTTTATGCGTACCCGTGACATTGAGGACTCAGGCGACATTTGCACATATGGTGGGATGTCGTAGTCTATGTTTACGGTCGAAGAACACGGTTTTTATCTGCGACTCCCGACCCCTAAAGTAGTGTGGACATAAAGTAGTGATTCACGGCTCTTGAAAGCCGTAGAGATTCATTAATGCATGACAGCGAGGCAGAAACTGTAGTGAATGGTAGAGGAATATGTTAAGGGTTACGAGCTGGGTGCCTAAAAAATACGAGTCGGCTGCAGTATGATAACATCCGCAGGGGGTTAATAAAAGTAACTTTTAAAGGTAAACGAGACCGCACGTGTACACGTTAATAGGCTCCTTTTTTACATGTAGGTTGCAACCTGAACGTTAACATCTTGAATTCTTTAAAATTGTTTGTCCTCCATACATAAATACATGTATGGAGGCGTAGAACCTTCAGTCTTTAACCATGTAAATCCCATAAGCGATATAAACTGTGTTCCGAACAGTCTGAGTGCTACGACGTACCTTACATTAGCGGTGTGCAGAGGACAGGGTGTCCCTGTCTGCGACCTTTGACCTTCAGAACCAAAAGACGTCTCCTACCCACTGAGATGTTCTCGATTATTCGAGGACTAGTTTTCTTTTTTCTCCACAGAAGATGTGACCAACGCAGAGGTTTTATGCACCGCATTTTCCATGGTAGTATATAGTTCTCCCACAATGTGTTTCCAATCAATTATAGAAAAATATTCAGCTCGTAAAGCAGTAAGAAACTGAAAACTCAAAATAACAACGTGAAACATAAGAGTCACTGTGGTAGGATCAAATATGATGCTCAATCTACAATGAAATACTTAGCCCATACTGGATGTTATAAAATAAAAATCTTACATTAATTCTTATATGACAAACCCACCTCCATTGCTATCCTCCTGGTGTCATGTTTCTTTGATTAAGATCTCAATTAGGATAACACAGATTTCACACTACATCATGTACTCTTTCTGTAATCCACCTACAATACAATTAAATGAAATGTAAAGAGACGAAAACTTGTACAATGTGTAAACAGAGAACCAACAACATCAAACGTGGTAACTTTGGGCACAGTCACATAGGTGGTGTGATATCGTACGATCGCTAACTTCGGTCATTTTGGAGGACAGCCATGTACATGTCCTGCAAAGCTCAACTGTCTTGGTACACAAAATTCTGTTTTAGATACTTCTTGGTGGTTGGTTCTGTCACGGCCTGCTTGAAAATCCTACGGCATCAAAATCGTACGACGATCGCACAATCTGTATGTATGACCGCACTCTTAAAAGTAACTGTAAAACATCTCTGTCAGGCATTGCAAGTTACCTCACGATCGTTCCGGTACTTTTGTCATCTCCGTAAAACTTTCCACCATTGTCCCCCCCACCCCATGTCGAACCCACCACCCTCATTATTTACACATAGATCCACCAGCTCCTAATTTTGTTTTGATTTCAATACTTCTGCATGAAAGGAGAGCCTGTGTGGGTGATTTCTGCACAACAATGGAACTGTAGTGCTCGTACAGGGAGGTAAAGTTTACGAGAATGTATGTATCACTGTTGTAGAATGCGTTTTGCTCACTGCTCTTTCTTCTAGTGACCTGAAAATGTAAGTGTGTGGATGTTTTAGCAAAGTTCACGGCTGTAAAACCGAGTGACAAAGGCACGTGTAAAACGCCAGGTTGCAGGAAAATATGTGATTGTTAGCTTTTCTATCTGAAAAACAACGATAAAAAGAGTACTAGGTTTATTCGATGGTCATGCTTGCCTTGTAGTCAAAAGAACAACCGATTCAACCAGCGATGTACAACCAACCAAGCTAAACATGCGAACAAATGCGGTCATAAATAGAGGTATGCACAGACAATACAACATGTTCTGAAATGAATTAAAAGTCCTAAGTACATGTATGTGTGTGAAGATTGCAGTAGCTTAATGTAACTAGATGTAACTCCCGATGGACGAACATCATCATCAATGTAACTAGACAATCGCAATAGTCCTATACTACGCCTTGTCTTATACACGTATTGTAACCGTTACATTTGTTAAGCTACAAACTTTGACTTCACTTGACTTGTACCTTGTCTTTTATATAATACTATAAGCATACAGAAGGTGAAGGGGTGGATGATTTATCAAGTTGTACGTTAAGATATCCTGTTCAAATCCACATGTGTTGTCTCTGTTTCTGTCAGCAGGGCTAGTCCTTTGTAATAGCCATAGGCTAGTTGGGCAGCCCTGGTTGTGTATCCTGAACAGCCAAACCAATAAATAAAAGATATTGGGTTGAGTCGCATTTCAAAGGGCCACACTTGTTGAGAACAGCACCATTGTAATCGTATGTGTATTAAAACAGCCAGGAAGTCTTGGGATTTTGACCATCTAAATCATCAACCACTTGTAGGGATGAGAGACTGTAGAACAGATGAAGCGCCCCTTGAGACACAGAATAATCCTGACACGCCATTGGCACAACAATAGACGACAAAGTATGGCCATTATCAAGGTAATAAGGGAAAATGGCAATATTTATTGCGCGCAAGTCAAAATCCATTCTTTTTCATAAGATATATTTAAAGAACAATTGATTATTGTGATGACTTGCCCTCTTTTTGTTTATTTTCCTCTCCTTTGAAGCGAAATGGCACGGATCGTTTGACCTTGAAATTGCAGACAGACGCCATGTTAGGGTTCGACGCGTGCGCACTGATAGTTTTGACGCCTCATGGGGTAAAGGTGGGCACGCGTCCGTCCAATGCACGTCTGAAAATGGTGTGATTATCACTTGGAGAATGTAGGCAATGGTGTATTTGAGCTTTTTCCATGTACTCGTTATAGGTAGAATAGTGTGGTGTTACATGACACTATTGGCTAACACCCCTGGCATGTTATCTGTCTACTTGCTAATTTCTACAATTTTTCTTATCTCCGCGTAGATTTACCGGTGGCATCAATAAAACTTAGCAAAAGACCAATGAGTGTAGCCGGCGAAGGAGTGTCCATGAATCAACACATGAACAATGAACATTCATCGGCCAACTACAATCCGTTGCCAGATTATGATACTATTTTATATACATGCCACCGTAGGATCTGCTTGCTTTGGGGATTACAGTACTATTTTGCCAGTGCTAGC
The DNA here is from genome assembly GCF_000003815.2 of Branchiostoma floridae. Taxonomy (NCBI): domain Eukaryota; kingdom Metazoa; phylum Chordata; class Leptocardii; order Amphioxiformes; family Branchiostomatidae; genus Branchiostoma; species Branchiostoma floridae. Next base: position 88,590 of record NW_023365730.1, read on the forward strand.
AATGTGCTGAGCCTGGTAGAGGCTTCCTTTTTGTTGGTATATAGACCCGCCTGCATGTCACAGCAAGGACGTTTTATCAAAATATAAAACCTCTTTGGTCACAAGAACTAATGTAAGGCAAAAGTAATAAAAATAATGTTTATTTGAAATTTTAATTGATAAAACCGAGTAATGAAGGAATCCTAAATGGTACCGTTATTCAAGCAATGCCATACATGCATTTCCCCAAAGATTATGCAAACGATCCACGGGACATCGATAATGACGAAATTTCGTCCATTGAAATTCGGCACTGATGCACCAACCCCCGGGGATCGGGTCAAAATTAATGCCAATTACTTGTTAATCAACCCGGGGATGACGGATTGTGCTGCCACGCGCCTACCATTGTCCACCGGCATGCGACTTATTAAGTATTCACGCCCTGAGTGCTCGAGGCACGGGGCCATATGCCATGCCCTGGCCGGGACCGTGGGAAACTTCGCCCGCTACATGCAAATCAAGCTCCGCAACAATCCCGATTCCACGGCAAGCTTTGTCATGAAGATCGGAACACCTTTCCTTTGTGCGCGCTCTCTATTATTTTCTCCGCTTGCGTTTAGATGCCGTGGCACAATGATGTATTGTTGGTGTTATTGCCTTTGGGTGTTTTCATGTGTTGGTGAAATATAATATGGTTAATCCATGTAGAATTACTGTTTCTTTTCATGTCAGAAAATAAGAAGAAAGAGAGTAAAATTCGTTCTCACCTTTCCACATAATTCATTTTTATATTACTTTGAATGGACGACAGCCTTCATTTTACATTCATGTCCTATTAGGCTAGGTATAGGCATATACTATAAAAGTCTAGATCTTTATATCAAAATACTACAAATATTCCAAAAGTATATTCTGTATATTGCGGTCCTGTCTTTTAGTGCCATGGCTTCTAATACTAATCCAACACATGAGTTCGAAAACTACTCAAATACATACTGGTTCTTTCATACACCATTAACATACTCATATGACTCCAGTTTGTACCAACTGTCCTTTCGCATACACTAACCAGTTTGCTCTAAAATGAATACATTTTTGTTTTATTTCTTGTGCATGCTTCATACTTTCTTATAGCTTTTGGTCAAGATAGACGGTCATCAAAATACCACAATATTTCAATTATTTCTGTACTTGACAGTCTTGTGTTTCCGAGTCCCTTTAGTGTTATATAAACTTGCAGCCTGTTTTCTCTAAAAAAAAAAAAACTTTATATATTGTTTTTTCCCGGTGCATACTTTATACTTTCGCATAGCTTTCATCAAGGCAGACGGGCATCAAAATACCACAAATATTCCAAAGGTATTTCTGTACTTTACTCTCCGCGTGTTCAGTGTTGTGTAAACTTGTGACCATCTGTTGCGTTATGGCTCGTAAACTGCCGTTGAACACGTCATCACCAATACGTCACCCGAGAAATATTTTCAGGCAGTCCGTTTATTACTAGGACATAATAAATAGGACGTTTCCATAACAACGATGGAGAGCTGTATTTGCGATTACTTGTTTCACAAGAACGTGAAGGCAAATGTCACTTTTATAAAATAATTGAAAATTGTCAGTCTTAAAGATATATTACAGCGATTCAGAACAATATAGCGCTTGTAATTTGACCACAAGAATTATTCCATGGACATGGCAACTTTTACACACAGCTATATAGGCAAAAGTTTAAAAAATCAATTGCTCTTTATTGTCCGGGTACCGATGTTTCATGGGTTGGTAAAAGACTCCAAAGACGTTTTAAAACTCGGCCATGTCAAGAAAGTGCTTATTTCACTTACGAGTTAGGTTTTTTTGCATATCACACTCCAAGAATAGCATTATTGTGACCGAAACGACCACATGGGCACCCAAGAATTCTGAGGCATGGATAGTACACAACATTGCGATTTTTGTATTAATTAGATTAAAAGTTTTGTGTTGCCGAGGCCAAACATACTTATCAGGAGCTTGAAGGTTTTCAGGTTGTTTGGAGAGAATGTCACATACTTCTGAAGACATGGAGAAAATACTATGACTTCCTTAACACCAATAACAGCATTGTTGTGAGCTAAACGACGATTGGGACAAGCCAGAATTCTAAGCCACGAATAGCCCACAGTATTGGCTTGTTTGTGTCCATCGGATTAACAATTTTGCGTTACCTAAACTCAACATCGTGCTCAAAACCATTCTCTACCAGACTCTGCCTGGCTGAAAGTAATAGGGACTTTGGACAAGTTAGGAATAAAAGCCTAGTAGGAGTTAATTGACCCAGGAGTGAACTGACCGGCCGGTGATAGCTGGATAGACTACAAAAGACTGACTGAATCCCATGGAAACTTATTTGGTCAAATTCTTCTCATTGAGTGACCGGTAAACAATCACGTGACTTAGCACATCGGTAATGCACCTTTATCCTAATTTCTACGCGTTTAATGACAAAAAAAATTAAAATAAGAAAACAACCCTTCTATGACATTAAAAACCCACATATAACATGTAACTTTGTCTTTCACTATTTCAGAAAAAGACGTTGAACCCAATATACGTTAGAGTTATCTTTTAGACTAGAGTAGACAAATGCCATACATTTGCAATGTTCTTCACTATTTGTCCACCCCTTTCATGTTACCTGCAATTAGTCCTCGGGCAATGATCTGCAATGAGTCATTATCTATAATAGCTAGAGTAATAAAGTATAAGTACTTACGGAAGTTTGGAAAGTTAGGACTTCTTCACATCGTTCTGTCTCTTATCGATACGTGTGGTGGGTTCTTTAACATGCTTGAAGCATGGTTCTCCTCAAACATACTCTCCAAGTAGAGTTGTTTGGAAAAAATGTCATATGACGAGTTTTTTGTGTCCGCCGTCCACGACAAAAACGCGGCATATGATATGATAAAATGGCTACAATTTCCCCAAGCAGCTCTGCTCGGATAGTACTCAAGCACATGTGTGACAGCTCGAAAGTCACGTTACACGGACTGTAAGCAGAGTGTAAATAGATATATAGAACTCCTAAAACTCCTCTGCCGGCTAAGTACCTTCCCCAGGTAATAATACTATCTATTGCCACCGCAAGATCTGCTTGGAGATTAAATGCTAACCGCTACACCAGGTAAGCCTATGTACAGTACATACGCCACGGCTGCAAACAAACAGCAATTGCAACTTGTTGCAGAGAGTATGTTTCCCCCTACACTTTAGATACAGTCACAAGCAGCCGAAGTCAGTCGACGCTTGAGTGCTGACCATAAAATCAACACTCCGAGTCCTTAAATTATAGTCGGCGCTTTTGAAGGACCGACCGGATTTTCCTCTCTAACCGTGTCATGCCAAACGACCGTCCGTTATTGTTCAACCCCGATCATACACCAAGCGGACGTTACCTATAGCACACCTATTGTGCCCCGCGTGTGCCGAGCGGTACTGTACGTTTATTCTAGCGGCGGGAACATTTGCACAGTCCGATTTCCTGACCGATAGTCTAGGTTTGGGCAAACACAAGTCCGCGTGGCGTGGTGTGGGCCACACCTCTTCTGTCAATACTCGTGTGGCAAGGCTAAAACTATAAACAACTTCACGTCAAGCATATCAATATTTATTGCACACATTTGCCAGCGGAAAATTTGCTAGTATATATAGAACGTTAACGTTATATATATTAGAAGTTGGCTGCTCTGAGTAAAACTCACAAATCAGATTATGAAGCGGGTTACTGGTGTGGGGCCCAAACCAATTGAAGTGGGAATTCTTGTCATGATTTTACAAGCACCTCTTCGATCTTGAATTCCCCTGTCCTTGGCCCTATGTGTCTCTTAAGACAGATCACACAATGACCACTGATGTGTTGTTCGGGTCAACATCATTAAAACTAGTTCTTCTAGTCCTTCAGACGAGATCAGTTTACAGAGCGCAGTAAAACGTGGTCAGACAAAGGCTCGCCGTGACAGGGGCTCAGCTCAGGCCCGCGCGTGTCTGGCACGCGCCCAGACCTATTACCGTCAGGCCGCATTCCTACAGGATCACCGCATGGACACACCTGAGGTACTTTGATCTGGCAGCTTCCCCGCCCACTACACACAGATTTACGCTTCTTAACAGATCTTCCTGTCATCAGACGGATCACCTTTATCAAAGGGTGTGAGACTTGGGCCGGAGCCTGGCTATTTCAAACCCGAACCGTGTGCGATTATGGTCACAACGAACTCGAACCTGGTTCGAATCTGGTTATTTCGAAGTCGAAGCTTTGTTCGATCGAATCCAGACTTTGTTCAAACCGGGTAATATCGAACCCGGACCCTGTTCTATTCGATTTCGAACCCGTGTTCTATCTAAGGTCACCAGGGGGCCTCCATAGATCCCTCGTACATCACACGGATCTGTGCCCTCGTAACAAAGCACATTATCTTGATCAAAAAGGTTGGGACCACCTTTTCTGAAGGGGAGAAGACTTTGTGATAAGTTCAGGTGACAAAGCCGCGGTGTGGGCGGCGGGACGCCACTGTTTGATCCTTGTCTTGCTTTATGTGCGCTTAATCTTACTCTAAGGACCAATAAAGCTGTCCCAGGTCCGTGATTACCGAGTCATTATGTGCGAAGTTTTCGAGACTCTCCAGGTAACGCCTCACACCGTGTGCGTTCAGCTCAGGGTGTTGTTTGGTCGGGTGAGTTAACAGGCACAGGCTGACTCTGTACTTTCACTCATACATGTGTACGTGTGACAGAGATCAGACCTGTTGTGCCCCCCTCCCCCATGCTTGTGTTCAGTGTTTAGACTCCTGCAGCATGCAGTAGCACAGCACAGAGGACTTATACTTCCATATGCGTCTTATGGAAGCATTAAAGTATCACAATTATAAAACTTGATTGTACAGATAGGTGATATCAGTTATTCTTTGCTAGTCACTGACATTGAAGTTTTCCAATCACACAGGTCTTTGATGAAAATTGAACATTTATGACGTAAATGTAAACTTGCAAAGGACTAAACGAGTACTTAATATTTCAGAAGAGGTCTGGCTAACTCCCCTGGAAAATTAGTTGCTTATCTTTCCAAATGAGACAATGACGAAAAAGGGACTATGCAGCTAGCTCTTTACTCATGTTACACAACTAATAACCAACACTATTTACAGTACGGTGCTAATGGGTCCAGGGTAAGCCTATTTGGTCCCAGGTATGTTTCTATCAAATTTAGCTAAGTTAGTTACCTGTATACAATTTCACTGCCTTTTTTGTATGTCCATGCTAGTCTCCAAGCAGATCCTACGGTGCCATAAGATAGCATCAAAGATGGCCAAGGATCGGAGTACAGCCGGCCAAAGGGTGCAGACGGGCACCGGTAGCCAAACACACACCTAGGCTGGCTTCACTCCTCTGGCAGCTTTTAACACTATCTTATGCTACCGTAGGATCTGCTTGGAGATGATATCCATGCATTAAGTAGAGACCTTGTACCTGGACAACAGTGATGATGATGGCATCCAGTGAGAAATATTCTTTAACCCAACGATTGTGTTACTTCTCTGTACCATTGCGCTTTGTGCCGCCGAATAGAAACGTTCTGCAAACAATTGTTGAAGTCATTCACCGGTCCTAAACAAATAACGTTTGCGCCACGTGTGCTGCATACTCTGTCAGTGCCTACTGTTTATACTGTAACGGTTTAAGTGCCCGAGACCATACAAACTCGGTTTCATGGATCGCGTCAACTTATAGCACAAAATCTGACACACGACAGTTTGATAACGTTATATAAGAAAAATCCAAGGGAACCATGTGTCTTTATATTTCTATAGCATTAAGGTGGTTGCAAAATCTTTTTCCAAAAGAGCTGCGTTGATAATTAAACTCATAGGCCACATGCGAAAGGTTTTATGTTCTTGGGAGGGCGCGACCTTGTTTGTATAAATAACTCAGTGTTTGTGGGAGGGGCTTTATGTACTCTGTGTTCTGGGGGAGGGGGGGGGCCCTGTGACCTTGTGTTGTGGTCGACACGCCGTTCTGACCTTGACACGGCCACTGACACTGTGCTTCCCATTGTTTACCGGTGGTTGATTGGGAATTCCGTCCGCAAATATTCCGCATTTTTTAGCAAAGACCAGCATACGTTATGCTCGCCACACTCGAGAGAACACGCTTTATTGTCACACTGAAGTAGGGACTCACTCTCACACACCCAGTGCACAAAAACAGCTATAAGTGTCCAGAGGCAAATAAATGCGTTTAGACTTACAACGCCAATGTTATTAACTGTTCTTAACTCAACTGTCAACTCAACTCTTTCTCGTATACCATCAAAACCACGGAATTAGTATTTGAAGATTTGAAGCATGAGTTATTTAGTCCGATATTTCTTTTCAGACCGCTGTCTATTTTGTAAGAAGATTGCTTTTCCCTTTGGTGTTCGAAAACCCCAATTACTTACAAAGTTCTTTTACCACAAGATAATGTTAGGTCATACACTCAAGTGCTGCTTTCCCAAGTTATACCCCCCCCCCCCCTTTCTAGCTGTCCCAAAACATGAAAACATCAGAGTCGCACCCAATAAACACGTTTATCTCCCAACAGTTCACATCTTTTGTGTGCCTTTACTGTGCCCCGCGGCTTCCCCCATCCTCTAGCCGCCAGAATGACCGTATATCCAGCCTTTTCTGGTCTGGTAGGCGGGATAAGTGGTGCTTGGATGACAGGTACCCATACAAGGTGTAACTCGCACGTGGCTGGGCTTTGTCACACTCTGTAATTACCGAACCCGTCGTTATCTTAATTAACCATCGCCGAGAATAATTAAAGACCACGAACACACCGCAGTTCATTCTAAAGACACTTCATAAAGACAATAGCGGTTCTTTCATTTTACTTGTGGGCTATCCTGAACATTACGAACTCGAACGTAGTTCGATAATGGCCACCGCGAACCCGAACTTTTGTTCCATCCTGGTTATTTCGAACTCGAACATTGTTCGATTCGAACCCGCGCGGATGATCAAATAAGGGCAACAAACACGCCGCGGTTCATTTTGAGGACACTCCATGCGGGTCATTGGCCCGAACGTCTTTGTTCTTTTTACATACGTTTCGGTCAACATTTGTAGACAAATAACGAAATCATTGTCAAACCCAGTGTCTAATAATGATAAATGTTCAAGTTATTGTAAAAGATGATAACTATGCTGTTTAACCTTGAAGATATATCTGTACGACCGTATCTGCAAGGTTGAATAAAGACACAAAAGTAACCCATAATTACATTTAGGGTGTTTATAACAACAGAGTCGCACGCACCAACTCCGCCCCTCCCTCTCATGATAGGAGCTCCGCCATATTGGGAGGGGTGGGTGGAAACTTGGAAGTGTAGCTAACTTATATTGACATCATAATAATGTAGACTAGAAAGAAGACATAACACAGGTCATAATAAATTTTCATCTTTTAAAATTCTTCTATGCAGTTTCTTTATTTGTTGTTCAAAAAGTATGCACCCGAAATGACATCGGTACCGGTAGTAAACAAGCTTCACATCTTCATAACATTGTAAATGATTGAAGTAGTAGAACTTAACTGCGCTTTGTCATCGTTTGATAAAGACATCTTTATTGACACAACAAACGTACAGCGAATTTCGTAAGATCTATTACAACAACATACAGTACATCTAAACAGACAATTATGTACATACTTTATATAATATATGTTTTACCTGTCATTTGAACATACACGAGTTCAGATACACTGTAGGTTACCCGAGTTTTTTTGTCTGAGCCTGCTGTCAATCATACCGTGCCATCACCTTTCCACAGACAGGTTTGTGGTAGATCCACATGTTTGTCAGCTCACTGAACGTCAGCTTCTAACGGCTACAAGTTAATCGGTCTGTTTTTGCAAATATGTCATGCTTTTTCTTTGTTTTGTGCTTAAAAGACACCGTGACGCAATATCTGCTGTCAAATGGCACCGATGATGAATTAACACTTTTTCCCGACATTTTAAAGGCTAATTTTATGTCCTTCGCTATTCTATATAAATGTCAGTAAGTTTTTAATGTGTAGATGAAATACGTCAGTTGTTATCGTCTGAGCCTGCTGTCAATCAAACCGGGTGCCATCACCTTTGCACAGGCAGGTTTGTGATAGATGCACATGTTTCAGATCAGCTCACTGAACTTCAGTTTCACACGGCTACAAGTTAATCGGTCTGTTTACAACTTAAGGATCAGTAACTCGAGGCAAAAAAGGTGTCAAATGACACCAAAAACACTTTCCCAACATTAATGAGCATATCCAAATTAGTACATTTAAACTTACATCCTTTACTATTTCAATTTTCATATAAATGTCGATACCGTTTTGATTTGTGGATGAAATACTTACGTTGTTATCGTCTGAGCCGCCTGTCAATCAAATGTGGTGCCATCACCTTTGCACAGACAGGTTTGTGATAGACGTGCATGTTTGCCAGCTCACTGAACTTCAGTTTCACACGGCTACAAGTTAATCCGTGTGTTTACAACTTTACGATGGGCACCCGGAGGGAAGTCATGATGTTCCCTGCAACAAAGAAATACAGGCGAGAGCAGGGTGGGTGAAAACTTTGTCTAAGTTCGACTAACTTATGGTAAAGTTTGAAAATACCTTTCATAAGAAATTCAATGTATATCAAATAAAAAAAATATCCCTAATCTAACTCCTATGTTAAACGTCTTTTTGCAAATTTTGATTCCTCCTCCTTTCTTTTGTGCTTAAAAGACGCAATATCTGCTGTCAAATGACACCGATGATGAATTAACACTTTTTCCCGACATTTTAAAGGCTAAACTTATGTCCTTCGCTATTCTATATAAATGTCAGTAAGTTTTTAATGTGTAGATGAAATACGTCAGTTGTTATCGTCTGAGCCTGCTGTCAATCAAACTGGGTGCCATTACCTCTGCACAGCTCACTGAACTTCAGTTTCTCACGGCTACAGGTTAATCGGTCTGTTTACAACCTAAGGATGGATAACCCCAGGTAAAAAAAGAGGTGTGAAAAGAACGGCAAACAAAATCTCACTGAAATCTACAGATGAGGACACGGTGGGTGGAAACTTGGACGTTCGACTAACTTATGTAAAAATTGAGCTTCATTTTTACAAAGCTCCAATTTAGTCGGTGTGTTTACCACTACGATGGTTACCCGAAGGCAAGTCATGATGTGCATTGTACCAACGATGGAAAACTACAGGTGACATATCGGTAAGAAGTTAAGAGCTTTTACAAAAGTTTCGTCAAAACATACGAACTGACAAGTTTTTAGATGTAAAATTTGCCCTCGTGTCTTTTTTCTTTATCTTAAGACTAAGAACTGAGTACTTAGGCTATTTTTCTTATACTGACTTAAATGTTAGCGCTTTGATTTATGAAAGTGATTTTGTCGTTTTAATTATATCATTGTCGTTAGGTACTTGTTTTTCTTGAGAAACGTTGTTTTCGAGATTGTAAATATAAGTTATTCCAAGTCAACGTCAACGATCTGTAACATGGGCCTCAGAACTGGAGCTGTTAATTTTGTCATGCTTGCTACTTAATTTTCCTGAGAACCATACTCAGTTATCTTTCCCGAGACATCAGTTAGTCCGAAAAAACTACCTCCCACCAATGTTAATGATATATATGCTTGTTGTAAATTGTACCGAGTTTGTGAACAAGATTAAAATTCTTTCAAATCAACGATTCTTAATTAAATGGGGCCTCAGAACTGTAGCTGTTAATTTCGTCGTGTTAATTTCTTAATCTTAATGAGAACCTTCCTCAGTTATCTTTCCCGAGACATCAGTTAGTTTGGGCTACCCTTCACAAATATTAACGATATGGGCTTGTTATCGAGATTGAAATTATTTCTAGTCAACGATCTTAATTACTTGAGGTCTCAGACTGTATCTAATTTTGTCGTGTTCGTTTCTTAATTTTCCTGAGAACTGTCCTCAATTATCTTTCCCGAGACATCAGTTAGCTCGGAGCTACCTCCCACCAATGTTAATGAACTGTAGCTTTTGATTTTGTCGCGTTTGTTTCTTAATTTTCCTGAGAACCGTCCAGAGTTATCTTTCCCGAGTGATCAGATAGCCAAGGCCTACCCCCACCAATGGTTACGATATAAGCTTGTTAACAAATGAGTTTGTGAATAAGATTGAAATTCTTTCACGTCAACGATTCTTGATTAAATGAGACCTCAGAACTGTAGCTATTAATTTTGTCATGCTTGTTTCTTAATTCATGAGAACCGTCCAGAACTAACTTTCCCGAGCGCCCGACCGCCGGAGGGAGTGGATGATCACATGATAAGGGGGCAGGAATGACGACTCTATCCCCCCGGGGTACAATAGCCAGGTAAACCGATTGTTCTCGTGAGGTGACCTTTAACCCCAGAGGTGCATGGGATAGGGGAGGGGATCATCTTCCCACAGTCCGGCTTTTATATCCGATCTAGTCGCGTCCAAATCTCCAAGCAGAGGTTTGGTTTGTTTTTTTAACGTGTTTTAGGGCGTTTTGGTTAGGCTTTCAATTTTGTGCCGTTTTCTACATTTCCGCCAGCCAATGAAAAAGGGTACGGGAAAAGAGCCCGAAATAAACACCTAAAACACGTCAAAAACAACCGGAGCCGAACTTATGCTTGGAGAGTAGTCTCATTCAACACCTCACCTATTCCACTAAGGCTGCGACCCAGCGATGACCCAGCGATGACCAAAGAAAGTAAATAACCTCGCTTTATATATCGAGCATTGAAAACTCAAAGTACTCCGGTATTGACAAGCCAACTATTACCAACTACTACGCTAACTTTAATTTGTGTACGGATATGAAGTTTAAAATTGTAATACCAGTTCCCACATTCAGAAAAGAAAATTCGTACCTAAGTATGATGGAGACTGGCTTTCTGTTCACACCCGAAAGAGGAGACCATAGAACAGCACCATTTTTTAAAACGTGAACTAACAACTTAATGTTGCTGCATTGTTATCTTTGGGGTGATGGAAACGAATCAATCTAACCGACAGGTCCCCTTTCACCCTGCTCATCCAGCCATGAGCGATCAGCGCACAGTCTCTGTACTGTCATGCAAATTTCTGTTTTCTCTCGGGCCATTTCTAGAATTTCTGGGCGGATAAGTGGCTACCAACGACGACAGTATGTGAAGGTCATATTTGTAATGCGTAGTTTTTGATGCGACAAGTTTTCATAGCCTCCACCAGGCCTTCCTATTGGATTATGGGGATCGTAGAATTCGGCAAGGCAATCGAAAAATTGTCCAGGCGAGTCAGTCCACATACAGTTATGTTTATGTGGCCGACCAACTCCTCTAGAAGCAAAACTCCCCTGACATATTATTCTCCCTGTAATAGCCAGCGTAGTCAGTCTTGTGTAGAGACTAAAATTTTCAGTCGGAATCTTCCAACAGTACTCTAATATTCCGGAAGAGAGCCTTTTTCTATGTCAGAACATTTAGGTCATGTACATGTAACGTTAACACGAGTCTTTTATCTAAACGGCTTAGATGTTTCGCATAATCAAAGAGGTTATAGAGACAATAATCCAAGATCATGCATATTCTTTTAAGAAGTATTTTAGAATCCTCCTGTGTTCTTCAATAACCTAGAGGTAACTAAGAAATTGTTGAATGACAGTTTAGCCGACCTCAACTCTACTTTCCATGTTTTCGTTCCTCTTTTGGGTGACACTTATATGACAAGACCAATATTTGAATTGAGCAATTGAGTTTCTATGATGAATGATTATCATAATAATCGTTACTATATATTTTAAGGTATAAGGCATCTAGCAGCTATATAGTGGTATATAGTGGTAACTACATGATTTTCTGTGTATAGATAGTGAGGATTTGTAAGTGCAGTGGTTCTAAAATGATGCAGCTCAGAGTTCAAAAGTCACGGATCTGCAGAATCAAAACAATCATTCAAACACAAGGATACAAAGACGCGACAAACACATTCACATTTTCCCAAATTGAACCAAAATTTTTCGTTAGAGAAATAATAATACTGTGACCAAAAGACTCGTAGACATTTATGTGATAGATTTGTTGAGACGAGAATCTTTCAAAAGCTCCTTGGTTGAGCGTGTAGAAACCTATAATCATCTAAAACATCGGCCTGCTGACCCATGATAATTATAGCTGATTTAAACTGTCAGAAAGAAAACTACTGTGGCATGCAGAACTAAGCCTGTTTTACCAAATAACTATCATCTAACCTTGGAATTTTCTCCCGTCGATCAGTTTGCCGCGTGTCAAGGACCCCATAACAAAGACGGTGTCTGAAAATCAGTTCCACTGTGACATAATGAAGTTTGAGACGTCTGGGTGCTCGGCAGTGGTGACACGTCACACCTCACTTGTTCCATCGCCATGATGGGTCGGCTTGATTTGAAAATTGCTCGGTTTTAGCTTGGAACATGGCGTTTGGCTAAGTTCAGTACTACTGACAAAGTTATATGCGTCAATTTTTCGGCATGGAACATAGAAAAGTTGTGTTTGAGCTGTATGTACTTTTATATGGACGAATGACAAGTTTTAGCTCTTGCTACAAAAGTGAATGCGCATGATAAGAAATATGTAAATGTTGGTATTTCGTTTGTTTTGCTTATTTTCTTTTGACTCTTGCAGAATTTTCGAGGCAATAATTTTTCAGATTGGGCAAGTATTTGACGTTACTTTAGCAGAACCTCATTGATCTTTGACTAGAAGGTTAGGACGAGCTTTGTAATATGTATTGAATTTGTTGGAAACAAATGAACAATTATTCATCTATTTTGCTACACAATCGCCCTTTTTCTATGTCCCTTTGTCTCGTTATAATGAATGACAATCGTTCCACTTCATCACACCCACCGCCATCTTGATAGAACATTCCGTTCGCGCGCCTTCGCAGTGCGCATGCGCGTTGACCCCTGGGTCACGGCCCGTCCATCAGCCTCGCGTGCGGGGCGCGTGCCGGGAGCCGGAGCGCCCCGCGGGCATGGCGCGGCCCGGGCCGGGCATACCTGTTGCTTGCTCAGGTGCGGAGGTTTAGCCGGGGTAGGTGATACCACACACAGGCAATTGTCTACGGCTCAGCGGAGATGTCTTATACTGTATCAAACTATATATGGGCACACCTAAGCGGACTTTCCTCTAATCTCCAAGCAGATGCCACGGTAGCATAACATAGTATCAAAAGCTGACAGAGGAGTAAAGCCGGCCTACGAGTGTTACGCTTTTACGTTAACGTTTGACTCCCTTTGGCCGGCTATACTCCTTGGCCAGCTTTGATACTATCTTATGGCACCGTAGGATCTGCTTGGAGACTACTTTCCTCCACTTCGTACAGAAGAGTGAATAACACGCTTTGGGGGGGGGGGGGGTAAGATTAACATATGTACACAAGATATAACAGAAACGATCGTAGACAACAATCTATTGCAATCATTACCATCTAAAAACAGATGAATTTTTACATTACGAGGCGCCTCGACCACGTTAAACAGCCTCATTACTCATAACGGGTACCTACTGGCTGGCAAAATACACCTGGTGATTACATCTACGACCACTCACAAATACCTTTACTTTCCTGTGGCATAGCGAGAGTAGCAGTACAGACTGGCTTTCCATTTCGACAAACTTTCCGTCTTATCTGTATTTCAAAGACATATAATAGTATACAACGGAATGTTTATTTTTAATGTACATTCACTAGTCATCGGCGGCCTACACGTAGTCCTTCAGGGCACAGTGTTTATGTAAAAGATCTTCATTCGCTCAACCGTTCAATCTCTATTCCCTGATATACCTGTTCTTTGTGCAAAACGCCCTAAGAAAAACCGTCCGCCCAGACAAAGGGTTTTCATTCCTCACAAAACAGGCCGATCCGTCGGTATGTGGTTGCCATTCTAACTTAATGAAGACATGTCGGATCAAAATTCCGTGTTAAAAATTTAGAGGAGGCTTAGAGGAAATACCGATGCTATCATGGATGACCAGATTTTAATTAAACTGAGAAGTGTTCAGCATTTCTGACTGGTCCCTGCTCTGGCCGCTCTAAATGGAACAACATCTCCGTTTTATTTGTTTTACTCAATATGGAACTATAGCTGACTTCATTCATAATAAGCTCATAATTTAAAAAAAAGTAAATTCTCGTTCATATAAAAACATATGTCACACTTTTTATTTCTTTTTGACCAGTGAGACCCATAGAGGTCTCGACTACTCTCTGTTGAGGGGCATGGGTCTATTATTGAGTTACAGATAAAAAAGATGCTTGAAGGAACATATATTTTACTTCAAGCCTCGTGACAAAAACACTCACCCAGGGTTTATTCCAGTTACAATGGTGGCTTGTTAAACATTTTGAGTAAGTTATAATGGAGACATAATTGCTACAAAAGAGAAGACAAACTGCTACAACAGTGTCAGTAAAAGTAGCAGCTTTGTCGCTTATGTGTCGGCAATACTGTGATTTTGTCACACTCACAGTCTAACTGTGGTTGAAGAGACATTGTGATAATTACACGTTTGAGAATCGTTTCCTGTCCACTCTCGTCTGCTCAAAAACTGGTCAGACACGTTTGAATCTGACGCATGCGCATCTGTTGCATAGATAACCGTCAGGCACTTGGCACAGTCTACTTTAAAATGGGTGTGTGAGCATTTCTTTTGAGAACGAAGCATCCTCGAAGTCTTCAAATACGGATCGATCTATAGTATTGTATAGTAGATCTACATTGTTCTTTTGGTATTCACCTTCAGAAATGTTCACCTTCTTTTGCCAGCTTTTGGTAGTTCATGTACTTTACCATTTTCCAAGCAAGCCCCACGGTAGCATAGCCTCCATAGCAGGCTCTCTATGGCCTTTTTTAGGCACTTTTGCTGGCCATTTCTTTTGTACT
>NW_023365730.1:103639-114498 GCF_000003815.2 Branchiostoma floridae
ACTGGTTTAGCTTCACGAGGGCCGCGAATGATTTCCGAATGCGGCAATCAGCGACCCAGTACAAAAAGAAATGGCCAGCAAAAGTGCCAAAAAAGGCCATAGAGAGCCTGCTATGGAGGCTAACGTTAGCATAAGATAGTACATAAACAGAAGCAGAATAGCTGTACACTGCAAGTATCACGCCGCATGCCCGCAGTACTTTATGACAGTTAACGTCTGTGGACAAATGTGCGACAGTCGTCCATCGGTATGTTACCTGACAGCCCGTCACATCTGTCGGTACCGTGTGCACACATGGCTATAGATGGTATCTCTTCTTTCTCAATAGAATAAAGTATCGTACGTCCTTGCCCCAAGGCATTTTAAGGGCGTGAAAACAAACAAAGAAGAAGAAAAACTTGATGAAAATAAGCGGCAACATTTTCGTTAAATCAAACAAACCTTGGTAGACCAAGGGTTTAGACTAAGGACGTTATATAAAGTATATAACGTCCTTGGTTAGACCCTGTCGTGTTAAATGCTGATTGCTTTATATGTTATTGTTTGGATTGTTACAGTTGATATAGAATCTTTGCAAAGCCTTCTTACCAAATTCAGGAAGCTTACTTTTGTTCAGAACGACCTCGACCTTCGAATACTAGCCTAGCATCGTAGGCTCCATGGGCCACATTTTACATTGTTACAGAATCCAGATTCTTTTCATGTAGATTTCTACTTTTAAAAAGTGTTCATCGTACTTACTGTACAGAAGACATTCATATAAAAATATCCAAGAAAAACTACCATTGCATTCGCTATTTATGCAGAACACTTTAGTAGTCTTTACCTACACGGCGTTGACATTCGAAGGTCTGGGTCGTACGCTTTACGGGCGCTGCGTTCTTTCTTCACTTATAGGTCTACTTTTATCTGCTATAAACAGAGAACGTTTTGCTGATTGCTAAGGTTTCGCAAATGGAAAACGACAGTAACAAGACTACAAAAATAGGAATTCATCAGAAATAAAAACGGGATAAAATCCCCCCCCCCCCCCCAAAAAGCCAGCATGGAGACTACAGGGCATACACACCATTACATTCTCCATTGTATGCAGAACACTTAACTAACATGACAATCGCTAAGCCCTAAACACGTGACCTTTACTGTGTACAACGCCATACATCAAGTCCCGTACAGTACAGCAGGGTCATTTGCATACCTTTCCCCTCAGTGGAAGCATGTAGGGTATTAAGGTATGTACCGAGCGACCATCTGTCGGGTTTGTGGCGCGTGATTCTACTGGACGTGCCCCCGGGGAAGGCAGCGACGGAATTTAGGCATCTCATCCAATTTGGGGAGAAGTTCACGACTGAATATTTATGAGACAGTTGTTGCTGTTGGTTTGCTGTAGGTGACATTTCCAAACCGGGGCCCAGTCGGGCAGCTTTCAGAAATGAAAAGTATGATATAAAATACATCAAACTACTCAAGACGTACCCTTTCCTACTTTATGCAAAATACATTTCACCTGATTTGGGGAAAACATCATGACTGAATATTTATAAGACAGTTGTTGCTGTGGTTTTGCTGTAGGTCTGCGGCGTTGTTGGGCAAAATCAGACGATAGAGTGGGGGTATAATAGTTCGTGCACAGTTCGTGCAACTAGTGTCCTATATAGTCCTTCATTCTTGAAAGCCCGTTTCTCTTTGACCACACTGTTACATGTACACTCATGGGAATGATCAATAAGTCCGGCCTTATCGAGAAACAAGTTGAGCAATTTAAATCTCACCGCATAATCTTAAAGTGTCGATATCCACCATATTTCAAATATGAAGGTAAATAATTTCCAGTCGACGTCTTTTTGAACCAGTAGGTGAGTGGCGAGAAGAACGTACAAGGGTAAACTGTGATCACGGACATCTTCGGGTCTTGATCCTCATGCCATAGAATCTACAAAGACATTGTCAAAATGTTTGATGAGGAATTGTGAAAGAGAGTGCAAGTCTTCAATATCATCAGAAATCGTTTTGTTGTCCAGTAGGATTGCGTACACAAACAATATCCAAACTTCATATCGTCGTGATATGACATTTTTCTGTCTATTTCTCACCACATTTTGTTACAAGAACACTGTAACAGACAGAACATTTGATGCCAATTTAGCCAACCCTGAGACCTTAATCAACGATGTTTTAAAACTAATGTTTTAAGACTCTTATATCAAGTAATTCTTTCCACTTTTTTTCAGCATGACTTATGTAAGCACGCCATTATAAGCCCTAGCGTAACAAAGTACATTTTACCAACAGAAAGGAACAATAAGTATTAGCATCTCACGCACCGCTGAAATTAACCCCCCTCCGGAAGGGATTACTTCACTAGAAACAAAAGACTTCACTCACGCGTTTCTTTTTCTTACACAAATCACAGAAATACTGGTTACGATTTCGTGCGTGCGACGGTTTTACATAAAAAAAGCCACCACGCTTGCTATACATCTCTAGCCGTTTTAAAGCTATAGTTTGTATTAAAGATCTGGTTCGAGAGGTCTTATAACGCTTTATCATTTCTAAATCCGACTCAAGTGTTTGGAGATCTTATAGGGTGATTTCTCCAGGCATTGTTAACCCTTATGCACAGTTGAGTTCATATATAGACTGATGTGAAAATTGGCCCAGTTAAGCTGAACCAGATTTAAAAGTACTTCTTAGTTTGCGTTAAGGCTATAATTGAAGTGGAATTTTGTTGATTTGTGATATCTTAAGCCATGTGAAGTGTTTGAAGATCCTATATGGTGATTTCTTAACTAATTGTTCACATTTACGCCTAGTTGAGCTCAGATCGGTTGGTGTGAAAATTTGTCGCTAACACTGTGCGAAAGGGTGTGATTTCCGGACAAAGTCGGAGTTGACATATTTTTGGACATGCTAAATATTCGGACTGTGTCCGGGCACGATGTTCAATATTTCCCATATCTGGAAATATCATGAGTCAGGAATTGTCTTGTTATGTATCCGGACAAATAAGACTTTCCTGCTTTTCAAGATACGCGCCATTGACGTTTCTTGCCTCCGAATACGTGATATGTTCTACATTCTTTACATATCCAAGGTCCATATATTTCGATAAGGAATACCCGGACAAATTAGGAGTTTGCACGAAGCATGATGTGCATTATTTCTGGGCCATTGTCAGATGACATTTTCAATTCATTATGTCTCAGAATATAATGAGTCATGAAATGTTTCAGCACATGCCCGGACGGATAGAATTTCCCGTTCTTCCGAATACGTGTCAGGGACGTTTCATGTTTTCGAATTCATACTATTTTCTTTTCTTTCCATTTACGAGACATATCCGCGACAAATATTCCATGGATTAGTTTTAGGACAGATTCGAAGTTAGCATATTCTGACCGTTACCGATAAAGGTATTCTATACGTGAATTGTGAATCGGTGATTGCGCATTTGAACAAATAAGATTGCATTTTTTTGCCGAAATTTTCGCTCCTTCCGAATTCATATTCCGTTCCATTTACGACAGATGTCCAAAACAGAAACATTCCAGAGATCAGTTTTCGGACAACTTAATGGTTAACAAATTACTTTTCTTGTCATACATGAATCTGAGATTGTTTTGTTGGGTATCCTTAAAAAGGTTTCCTATCTTGTCAAATACACGTCATTAACGTTTTTGCTTCTGTATATGTGTTTTTATTCTACGAGTATGCCCGATGTCAATGTATGTTTACTCTTTAATTTTCTGGTAATTGAAGCTTAAGCTTCCATATACATGTGCAAATATACTGACATCGACATTTACAATCAAATGACACAGAATGCAATCTTTGCGATGGTAACAATTATGAGTCAAGTATTATTGTTTCTTTGCATATCCGGACAATATCTTGAACAAAGTTCAGTCAAAACACTCCACCCCAGTGGTGCAGTTTGGGATAGGTCCATATCCGGACAATATCTTGAACAAAGTTCAGTCAAAACACTCCACCCCAGCGGTGCAGTTTGGGATAGGTCCATATCCGGACAATATCATGAATAAAGTTCAGTCAAAACACTCCACCCCAGCGGTGCAGTTTGGGATAGGTCCATATCCGGACAATATCTTGAACAAAGTTCAGTCAAAACACTCCACCCCAGCGGTGCAGTTTGGGATAGGTCCATATCCGGACAATATCTTGAAAAAGTTCAGTCAAAACACTCCACACCAGCGGTGCAGTTTGGGATATGTCCATATCCGGACAATATCATGACAAAAAGGCACTCATGATATTGAATACCAGCATTGCTGTGTGGGAATGGCCCATATCCGGACAATATCACGAGGCAACTTTACTCGTAAAGCGGTTATGCAAGCTGTGCAAAGTGCCGAGCAGACCAGTACGTTGGCATGTCAACGGTGCGCCTACTGGGGCAGTCGTTGCAGATAACAGCCTACACCGCGCCACAGCGTTTGCTGCTGTGTACAACTTTGAAACTGGTAAGTACATGATGCATTTATTCACAAAAATAATGCACAATGCCATGTGTTTCCGTGAAACAGGCATGATGGATGACACTAACTTGCTTGGAACCATCTGGAGGAGTCCTTAGGTAACAAGACTATATTAGGAAGTCACATGACTTGACTAGACCAATAGTAGACCAGCTGGTGACAGCAGTTAGGTTTGAAACTAGATTTGAATCTCAGTTGCCGCTGCCGCTAGCCGCTACCGGACCACTCGGAAGTGAGTAGTGTAGCTCTCTAGTACATAGATTGTATGTACATAGCAGTTACCGTTCTTAGTTCCGTATATGTCTGTCAGCAATGTCTGTTATCCCTTCCTAGTGTTTTGTGTATTTAATAATTAGTAGTGTGATCTCTTTGTAAAGATTGTTGTATGATAGATCACTTCTCTTTCAGCTGGAACCCCCGCGTGTCATCCCCGGCTTGTTTACAAATTGCCCGTTCCATAGTTAGTTAAATTCTCATATTATTTTGTGCTGTAAGTGCCGTAACGGCTGCTTCTAAACTTTCCTGTCCTGTTGTTTTGGCTGGCTAAATCTTTAATAGAACCAAGGAGAAACTGTAATCTCCTCACTAGGACCAATGTGATTGTGTGCATATA
Source organism: Branchiostoma floridae (assembly GCF_000003815.2). NCBI lineage: Eukaryota > Metazoa > Chordata > Leptocardii > Amphioxiformes > Branchiostomatidae > Branchiostoma > Branchiostoma floridae. The sequence goes on from NW_023365730.1 coordinate 108,749, forward strand.
AAATTCCATTCGTTCTCTGGGGGTCCTTATCTGTGCCATCTGTGTGGCCCGCGCCCTGTGATGATAGCCGACTCCAGATTCCTGCCTTTGTCCCCGTCTTGTCCTGCTGTGATTTTTATGGCCGTGTTGTTTGAATAATTTTACATGTACCGTTCATGGGTTCGGGGCAGTTACTAGCCGTTTTTTTTCCATTCCAGCCGCTGAGCCTCTGTTTCCCAATCGCCTGTCCTGCCATGCCGACGACCGAGGCCTACCTCCTGGTAACACTTACGACAGTCTGTGCCTGGTGCCGTTGTATCCTGCCAGAACTGTTTCTACTCTGAAGACGGACGGTGCCTGGACTATGCAATGGAGCGGACTGTCCTCGAGACGTGCCGTCGATATTGTGGGGTCTTGTCAGAGCATCTTCCGTCGCCAATGATCGTCCACTACCACAAAGACGCAGAAGAGGGCGCCCCGGACGATGATTCCACAGTCAACACGATACGGACTTATAGAGGACTTGAAAATGGACTGTCGTACTGATTTCGTAATGACATTTTTATCCTACGAATATTGATTGTATGGTTTATAACGTTAGACTTGTGTCGGATACTGTACATTTGATATTGTACATTTAAACTGATCAGTTTTGTTATGATGTTATTGACTTGGGCTTGATATTATTGGATCTGACAGTGAACTGTTTAACTTTGGCTTCATTCGAGCTTCACTTTTTGTGAAGACCAATGAGGTTGTAGTGAGCTAAAACTTCCTTGGTAAGACTAAGAGACAAATGCATATTGATTTGCCCCTTGACGTTAACATGATCTGTTCCTCCACATAATGTATTTGTTGTGATACTTGTGTCATCTGATTTATACAGGAAAGTCTTTGAAAAGCTTTCACAAAATGTAGCCTTACCGAGTTAGCATTTTCGGGGTTAAAACGGACAGGAAACGTTAAATATTAGGTATTTACTCGTAGCATGATCGTAAAGTTACTGGATATTCTGAAATAATGTGTTGTATTGTTCCTATGATGTTTCAGTATATCTTAAGTTTATGCAACCTTTCCGGGGCGTAATAGCCCCGAACGCGCTCAGAAAATATGAAATATTCGGAACGTGTTTTGTCTCCAAAGAGTCCTAGAACGTTCCATTACTTGAAATCCGGATATGCGACATGATTATATGGTCCCATTCTTGACTCCTGAAATTATCCGGATTAATACGAAATATTCGGAACGTGATTTGTATCCAAAGAGTCCGAACACGTTCCATTACTGGAAATCCGGATATGAGACGTAATTATTTGGTCCCGTTCCGGACTTCTGAAATTATCCGGATATATACGAAATATTCGGAACGTGGTTTGTCTCCAAAGAGTCCGAAAACGTTCCATTACTGGAAATCCGGATATGAGGCAGGAATTAAATGGTCCCGTTCCGGACTCCTGAAATTTTCCGAAAACGCAGGGGAGTCATGTCAGATTTCGTCCGGATATTGTCCGGATATATCCAGAAACGGTCCCGATCCGGATGTATACAAACATAGAAACGTCCGGAAATGACACCCTTTCGCACAGTGTAAGCTGGAATCAATTTTAGCCGTCATCCAACAGATACGTACTTTGAACAGGCTAATCAATCTGGAAAAAAATCAAACTCTTAAAAAAATAAACATGGTTTTGCCTCCACCAGCCTTCCTACAGGGTGCAGGGATCGTAAAATTCGGCAAAAAATCGGGACATTTGTCAGGGAAGTCAGTACACGCTAAGGTTCATGTTCCCCAAGCGAGGCCGGCCAACTTTTTTGGTAGCAAAAATCCCCTGATAAATTATTCTCCCTATAATGGTCAGCGTAATCAGTCTTGTAGAGACTTGATATGATGTAAGATTATAACCTCAACACAATAGTAGATGCACAAACAAAGTTACACACGTACAAGCACGCCGATTTGGGGGTGACATTCCCAACACTACTTCTCGTCCGTTTTTCTACCCGATAACCCACGCTCTGCCAACGTTTAAATTACCACAACTGCTTTGCCTACACAAAGAAAATTATTTTCCCATATTTTTAAACACCTGTGACGCCCTGTTTATTTCAGTTTGGGAACCTTGGACCATGTGGGTTGGTTGACCTTTGACCCGCATGTTCGAAAAGAACATGTTTGTCCGAGTGGGAGGGGGGCGTGATTACCACCTTTGTTGACTCACACATAAAAAATGAATCATACTATATCGTAAATCAATTCCTTGGCGCCTTCATTATTGACTTTAAGCTGTGTTTACCTTCATAGCCATACATCAAAGGGTTTTAACAACGGTATTGTATCGATTTAGACTGAGTCATAACTTATAACCTTTCTCTACCGTGCCATCAATAAATGGAACACCCTACCGCCAAAGATCAAATCTCTGTCTAGTCTTTAAAACTTCAAAAAGGCAATCCACCGTTAACGTTTGTTTTCAACTTTGGTTGATAGTTTTTTTATCCGTATATCTTATGTGATTATTATTTCTGTTTCGTTTGATCTTGTCATCCGTATGGCTGTGTGTGTGTGTGTGTGTGTATTTGTCTGTTTGTCAGAATCTTGGTAGATTGGCCCTAATAGGGCAAAATGGTATCGCAATAAACTAATAGTAGATCAAAATAGTGTGAACGTAAGGTTACTGACTTCTTGTCTTTAAACAGGTGTGTCCGTGTGAATTTGATATTTCCCAGTTATGTGTAATATGTTCGAGACGCGTCTGGTAAGAATCGCATCGTCTTGCCTTTTTTTGACATTGTGATTTTATGTAAGGAAAGAAAAGACAAGGCACAGAGTTGGGGCATGTTGGTTAGAATCAATCAATAATACAAAGTTTTGTTTGCAGCTAAATGTCATATACGTTCAGCCTTCAGGTTAGTTTTGTACGTAGTGTTGTGTTTTATTGAGTTGTTTATTGAGTTTTTCTTTGCTTGACTACACCATGTTGTGTAACTGTAAGTTATAAAGAAAACTGCAGTACAAGAGGGTCGGGTGCATTTACGCGGAAAGACAGAGGCCCATGGTGGTATAATTACGCCCCGCATGGGAGAGGGGACACAGAAGAGACAACGGTGCCTTTTGTCCTCATATCAAAACTCCCGACGGGATTCTCTACCTTCATGCAAATCAGGGACAAATTCGTTGAATGGCGAAGCCCGTGCCTGGAGAGACGCAGCCTCGTGACTAAAACTCCAAGTAGATCCTACAATGGCATAAGATAGTACCAAACTGGCCAAGGAGTGTAGTCAGCCAAGTGTCCATTTGCCGGTAGCGAAACACACAGTCACTCCTAAGCCAACTTCACTCCTCTGTCAGCTTTTGATACTATCTTATGCTACCGTAGGGTCTGTGCTTGGAGATCACCTCGTGACTAAACATGACGGGCGCATCTCCATTTGAATCGGCCAATCAGACGAGCCGACACGTGCCGGTATCTGGACATCACGCGCCATGGCACCGAGCTATCTCACCCGACAGTGCCGAAAATAATAGGGGTGATTTGAATAGAGCGAACTACACCAGATAAGGAACGTTTACCGTCGGGACAGGTAGAAACTGATCGTATCTTTTAACCTATGAGACAACACCTAAGACGCCAAATGTCTCTGTGTCGACCCGAGAACACTTAAGACCATGAAGAACACAGCCATAAAGCTGTTAGATTTGACACAAGACAAGATAAACAATGGAATAGTGGCGAAGACGGAATGCGAGGAACAAAGAGAAACATTGCAATACACCTTTAATAGTATGTTTACACAGATCACAACCTTATCAGAGTTTAAGACAACTACTTCGCGCTTGTAAAAGTGTCAGACTTGAGACGTTTTGTGTGAGATGTGCAGATATAGAAGTAAAGCGTTGCGAACTCTTGACCCAAGTTGGATATCTCGTCTCCAGCCCCAGGGGATAGTTAAAGCTTCTCCCTTCTGTAGTAATGCAGATCAGCCCCGCAGGAACACAAAGAACATCATCATCAGAGCGCGCAGTGAATCGCAATGGGCGCCCCAGCGGGCCGTGCCGTACCGGCCAGTGGGCGGGGCCTCCCCCGGGGCGACACTGCCACGCGCCCGCCACGCTTATTTGCAAAACAAGCGGCTATTATCCCCACGGCGAGGTGGAAAAGAGGCGTGGTTTATCCTGCAGATTAGCCGCTGGGTAAACAGTTTGGCTCGCGCCGATATAAGGGGACGTGTGAGGGCAGGGGGAGCCAGACAGCACAGAGAACTACAGCTCGGCGGTTCTTGCTCCTGTTGTTGAGCGCGCCACGCGACGTCCACGCGAGCAAAACGTGCCTCTTTAGTTTCTTCTCGCACTCCTCACTTCCACCACCGGGACATCGCACCGTCTTCCCTCGGCAAGGATGGACACAGTCGCCGACAACATTGCCACCTTCGACTCGATGCCGTCCACGTTCTTCGACGTGTCGGCCAGGCCGGACTCGCTGCGGCTCTCCTGCACGCCCTCACCGACGGACTCCGTCGGCTCCACGGGGACCAAGCGCTCTCGCCCCGCCGACACTCCCGAAGTCCTGCGGTGCAAGCGGAGGATAAACTTCGACGGGCTCGGCTACTCCATCCCACAGAGACCACCACAAGCCGTCGCCAGGCGAAACGAGAGAGAACGCAACCGAGTCCGCCTCGTCAACAACGGCTTCGCCACTCTCCGCAACCACGTTCCCAACGGCAGAGTCAACAAGAAGATGTCGAAAGTAGAGACCTTAAAATCAGCCGTCGACTACATCCAGCAACTGCAGCAGCTCTTGGCGGAAAGCGACGCGGTGAATGCCGTGTTCAGCACGGGGAGTCCCAGCCCGCACTACCACATGTACAGTCCGCCCGCCCCACAACCCAACTACGACTCCTACAGCAGTGACGGCTCAGGGTCGCCCTGCCCGCCACTCTCACCCGAGGAGGAGGAACTACTCGACTTCACGTCGTGGTTTAACTAGGTCAGTTTTACCTCATTTTATTACCTTACCTTTTCGACTACCCTTTCGACAAGTTTAAAACAAATCTCATACACTTTCTAGCCTCCAAAATGTGATATAAGTACATTTTGAAGCGTATATACTGTTGAGGGTTAGAAATTGCTAGCATGAAGGCACTGCGTGCGTATATAGTAATATACGATTAGTACAGCACACAAAGGACTACCGTGGCTGTGTCTGCCCGGCCCCAGAGTTTGTAATCTCGCCCTAAAGCCTCTCGGTACGACTGATTAGAAGGACCGTTTGTGTTTGTAACGCCAACTCAAGCGTCTGTTTGCTTATGGTGATAAGCATGCCCGACCGGTATTGTTCCACCGCACGTGGGTGGAGTGCTTTACTACCTGTTCTACCTTTTCTGTACAACTTCTACTTTTTGTTGTCTCTCAACTTTGAGTCATCAGACACTTAGTGCGCACTTTTCAGTGATGTCACGTAGTTCCAGGAACGGTTTTGGGTGGTTAGGATGAAATTGCGATGTTTTTGAAAAGGGGAGTTGGACAAGTATTGTGGTGGAGGCTTAGGCGTCGGTTCCGTGTGATGTTTGTCTTGAGATCTGTGTACGCGTGGCCAAGCCGCAGGGTTATACTCTACTGTGTACTTTAGCGGAGGAGTTTTCTAAGAGGGGGATTTAGACCCGGGCTTAGCCAGTTGAAAGGTAGAATCCGCATATTCATGTTTCTCTATTCTTCACCCCAGGTCTGGTCGCGGCGAGTATTCAGGTCCGGGGACAAACGACCCACTCGGGCG
>NW_023365730.1:114620-117120 GCF_000003815.2 Branchiostoma floridae
ACCTTCGCGTGCCGGACACCCCTCCGGGAAGAATGGACGCGCCCGATTCAAGCTGATAAAGACGTGTACTGGGCGGGGCCAACACGGCGGGACAGGGGTGGCAGCCCGACACAAGGGACCCACAGGGAAACGTCGCCGTAAATCTTCAACGGACACTTGTTTTGGACTTGTCTTCCCGTGAAACTTGATCCCGTGGACTATTTCTTGTACCGCGGACGTGCCTTTGTGATTTCCTTGTTTACTTACCTTAAAAAAAGCTCCGCCAAATATCGTAACTTTGTAGACTCATTGTGTAAACTTGGGATGTTCCATTTCAAATGTCACAGGGTGGGTGTGAGAAAAATTACATCCTTGAATTTTTTTGAAATCTTTTTAAGGCTTCCTTGACGCTTCTTAAAATTCAGACTTTCTTTTTCTTACTTCTAATCTCTACTCCTCTTTTTAGACTTTGCAAATTTACTCTAAACCTTGAATCTGAAAAGAACCCCACCCACCACTGTGACATTAATTAGAACATCCCAAGACAAGAAAAATAGACTAAAGCTTGCAGCCAAAGTATGAACGTAAAACTTCATTGTTTCAGTTCCTGCAAAATTCATGCATCTTCGGGCGTCTTTGTTTACAATTTTGCTTCCAAAAGTCCCAAAGTCCAATGATAGAATGCCAGTAAGATTTTCAGAAGAGGATAACTAGCTTTCTTAATGCCGAACTGTAAATATTTTCTACATAGGCTACCAAATCGTATTGCCCTTTGTGGCAAGTTTTGTAAATTTGATATACAGATTTCTATATATATTTTTGTACGCGTTCGATTGTTTTGATATCAATCGAATTTTGAATGATCGTTGTAAATACACAAATGCCTGTTAAATGCCGGACATGGATATAAGGCTTACTGTTCTAAAGATGGTTTGTAAAAAAATTGCTTTGAAACCAATCCTTTGCTTCTGTATAGATTATCGATTATCGATAATAATTCGGGATCAATGGTCAATACTTCTTGTACAGCAGTGCGTACAGGGTGCGTACAGGGTGCGTACAGTATAACCAATGCAGGGTGTACGGAGAGTGGGAGATTTCTATATATGATACGAGATTGTACATTTTCTTGCTTCCAGCGTTTATATGCATTATAGATACAGACATATATTATATATATTTACTTGGAGTGGGATGACGATTGGTTGCCATGGCAACGTGATGAATAAATTCTAATTTTTATCAAGAATTACTTTTGCTGTGGTGTGTATTTGTATGTATGAGTAAGTGTGTGTTCGTATTTGTGTGTGTTAGTATGTGTGTGTGTGTGTGTTTGTATGTGCGTGTGTGAAAGAAACGATGATCTATAATAAGCGAAAAATTCTGTGCTAATTGTACCTGGATTTAGGGACATTAGAAGATGGAAAATATCATAATTAAAACAGCAAAGAGATATATAGGTGACGTATTTTTAACGAGACACCATAAAAGCTATCCTTTGGCGAAAGTACGCCTGGAATGATTTTAAATTGCTGGTTAATTCTGCTCCATAAAACCAATTAAACGGAAAACTCGTAAAAGTTGCAATAGTGAAACAAACTCATTTGTTATCTGTACTTTTCCACAGTCCCCAGAGACCAAAGGACCCAGTAGTGAAAACTCGGACCTCCTGGGACTATGCCTTATTTGGTATGACGCCTATGACTCATCCTCACTCACTTTAGGGTGACGTCATCGGGTGATAAGTCAACTAATCAACTGTCACTAGTTTGGACTGGCTTGCTTAATTTGAGAGTCAAATATTTATAGAGAGACTATGGTATATACAAGACAGTATTCTATAACCTAGATAAACGTATACTGTTTTAAACGACTGTTCGTAACTTTACTGAAGTACTACGTTTAACAAAAGTGGACACGTATGACCTTCAAAGGTGAAAAATGACTGGACGCTACATGTCCCTATGGACAATGGCACGGATGACAATAGTGGGTTGAAAAGATGCTTAATTTGTCTAAACTCGAAAAGAACATTTACGCTACACATGTAACTTCTTCTACCTTGACACCGTTACTGATTTTAGAGATCAAAAACTATTACCTATATCTTCATCCATCATATTAAAAGTATTAGAATAAACACAAATACACCCCCAAAACACACCTTATGACCCCCCCCCCCCATTATTATCTGTGGTTTCGCCTGTTGGCGCCAACACGACCCAACCTGTAATCATACCGCGCCTGTGTCGTCTGATTCGCCCGTTTGAGCAAGAGACCCTCGGGCTACGTAATTTGCGCGTCAGGTGTTATTAGACTGATGGGTGAGCAAGCCTTGAACCCGCGTCTAGGGCAGAGGGAGGAAGCGAGAGACGGAGGGAGTGAGGGAGGGAGGGGAGGAGAGAGAGAGGGAGGGAGAGAGAGGGGGAGGGAGAGAGAAGGAGAGGGAGATTCGCCCGTTTGAGTACTAGACCCTCGGGCTACGTAATTTGCGCGTCGGATGTTTTTAGACTGATGAGTG
>NW_023365730.1:118278-143439 GCF_000003815.2 Branchiostoma floridae
ACACACACACACACACCCGCACAAGGGCCCACAAAAAAATACACGAACACACCAACACACACACCCCCGGGCCCCCCCCCCCCCAAAAACACACGCCCCCCCCCCCCCCCACACACACACACACAAACAAACACTCCCCAAGCCAATATCTGACCCGAGGTCTCTCTCTCTCCCCCCTCTCTCTCTCTAACACACACACACACACACACACACACACACACACACACACACACACACACACACACACACACACAATCACTCACTCCCCAATTCATTATGTCTTCGGAGGTCACACCGGGCTCTGTACTGAGTATGGGGCTAGGTCTTAGCCTTCACTGGGCCTGGGCGATATGAATCGAAGAAATTCGGCAAAAAAGGGAAAAGCGGTCAGGAGAGTCAGTAGTTCGCATGAAGGTTACCGTTCTTTCTCCTGTACCTAGTCGACCGAACCCGAAGGTGGTTATACTCCCCTGGCTGAGTATTCTCCCTATAGTTCCAGTGTAGTTAGTCTGGTAGAGCTTGTTTGAATTCTTCTTTATTCATGAACGCTCAAATCGGCCCGCGGGCCACTTTTCATTGAGGTCATGAGGGAAGAGGTAAGGGTCAGACAAAATATGTAACATTGGTACAGTTTACATCATTAAAAGAACTAATGGGTCTAAACACATATTTTACACATACATGGTACAAAATACATAAAACCTAGATAGGCCCTCATGCGATTGAATCGTCCCGGCAAAGATGACTCAAACATACAAGAAAACATACAAACCACGGCAGCGCCGAAATCCTACACATCTCTTTATGATTTTCTATCATCGCTATTGAATAACTCCTTCATTCCCCCACCTTAGCTATTACATGACGCGATGCCATGGCACCCCAGGTAAGCCATAAGTCTATCTGAGGCCGCAGTAAAGAAGAAGACGGGTCTAGGCGACAGAAGCGTCCCTCTGGCAAAGACGACTTCACTTGACAATACATCTGCGCGTGCTATTTTAATCACAGAGATACCCTCTCGTCAACAATCGCCCTAAATTCACTCAGTCATTCCTCACCGTGTGAGATGGGGTGACATCTCAGGCGTCCCGTTGTGGTCAGACCCGCAGGCGACAGTTCTATCTAGTAAAGAAGTATCCATAGGTCAACAGGGAGGCGCGTGTCACCCTTATCATACACGACTTTTATCAACTCACATATGGTTTTTTTACTCACTCACTCACTCACTCACTCACTCACTCACTCACTCACTCACTCACTCACTCACTCACTCACTCACTCACTCACTCACTCACTCACTGATTTATAGTCATTCACTCACTCACTCACTCACTCACTCACTCACTCAGTCACTCAGTCACTCGCTCACCCACTCACTCACTCACTCACACACTCACTCACTCTCACTCACTCACGCACATACTCACTCACTCACTCACTCATACAGTCATTTACTCACACACACACACACTCGCTCACTCATACAATCACTACCTTGCTAGTTCGCACACTCACTCTCTCACACAGAGACACACACAACACATACACACACAACACATACACGCACGCACACTCTCATACACACAAACACACAGACACGCACACAGACGCACATACTGACACTCTCTCTCTCTCTCAGACACACACACACGCACACACACACATGCACACACACAGACACACACACACACGCACACACACACACACACACGTACACACACACGCACTGATACACACAGACGCAAACTCACTCACTCACTAACACACACACACGGGGTCATACAAGGCCCCGGTTACCCCAGGCGATAGAACCATCCAGGTAAAGAAGCCTCCATCAGACAATAGCAGACGCGTGCCTGTATAATCACACCTATTCCTTCTTTATATCTCTCACCGCTCTTCAATCAGCCAGCCGACAGGTACGTAACTCGGGCGGTGTGGGCGCGTACAAAACCGCCAACGTTTCATTACCTCTAGAACAAATAGAGTTCGTCGATTTTGTGCCTTTTTCACGGTCGAAGATGAAGTGAACTCTGCCGTATTCTACTACGTATATGTGATGAATATGTCCTATTTAATGAGGCAAAAATTCACAATAAAGGTCTTCGTTGAATCAAAATGGTGCCGTCTTTATTCCTGTGTGGTTATTAGGTACGTATAATCCCCGGAGGGAAGAAGGGTGATTTGGCGGGTCGTCTGAGGTCACAGGTCTGTGAAGTATACCGTATTAGAATAGTGAAGTCCTTCGTCTTTCATTGTATCTACAGAAGATAACAAGTAGATTTACTAACACTGCTGACAAGGCAAAATGTGACAAACTGAAAGTAACCGATTGGAAGCCATAGTAAAGATTGGTCTGTAAGAGTGGTACAAGCTAAAACATTGGAATTGAAAGTCAGCTTTTGGACTAGAGAAGCCACATACATGTACATGTTTTATTGTCCGTCATTGCGCAAAGTAGTCGCTTTCAACAGAAACTACGGACATGTTCATGCTTGTAGACTCACATGTAGATAAAGCGAACCTTAATCCTTGTGTTAAATTACAGGATACGACGATGACTTCAAGACGATGACTTTGTAGCATCCGTCACTCTTCTTCCGAGCTATTTCTCAAGAACGTGTTACCTAAATCGTCTGACCGTTTTTTAAATCATACCCCATGTCTTAAGTAACTTTATTTGGGCTCACTCGCACCATTGTCACCTCCGTTAAGTGAGGAAAGTCGTGTGAATTGCCTTTCCCAAGGGCACAACATCAGGGCACATCAGCGGTTTTGACCCCCAGGCCTCTGGGGTCTGGGCTAAACGTCTCACCGAAAACTTTTTTTAACTCACTCCCACCATTGTCCCTATTCCCATCACGCTCCTCCTTCTCAATATCGTAATTAAGCGCACACATATCATATTGTGACTTGCCCATCCGAGAATGGATGGGTAAGCTACTGGCAGACTGTTCCCACAGAGCCAGAGACAGAAGGGAGTGGATGAGGCTGGACACTACCATAGTCCCCGACCCTCAGGCATGGGACTAGATTAAGGTAAAGGTATATGTGTATCATATTATTCTTTGTTATTTGTCCGTCCATTCCATGTTACTTGAAACAAAAAGTGAACTTGAAACTTCGGGCAAGAATATGCAATAAAATTATTATTTGAACCTATTGGGACGTTATATAGTAAGTTTTCGTATTTCCACATCAACTCATAGTAAGGGATAATACCTGCTCTTCAACCGATCCGCTCAGTGACAGTGTCATTGACGAAAGACAGTTGATGCTATATGAAAAGCCTGACCGTTTCCCAAATCATACCGAGTTCCTTGAGTAACTTTTTGGGGGGCTCACTCCCACCATTGTCCCCATTCCCATCACGTTCCTCCTTCTCCCAGAACACAAAGGAAAACAATGGGTCATTGTTATGTAGCATTAAGGTGTGGCTCTCCCCCATTACGGGATCTCCTTTTTTAACGTCCGAGGGACGGACCTAGCCAAAGCTAGGTACTCATTAGTCTCCAAGCAGACCCTACGGTGCCTTAGAGACAGTTTTAAACCTGGCAGGCAGACCTCCGGTGCCCGTTTTACTCCCTTTGGCCCGCTACACTCCTTGGCCAGCGTTGATACTATCTCTAAGGCACCGTAGGGTCTGCTTGGAGACTAGGTACTCATGTTCACCTGAGTGAAGTGAATACAGTCGTGTGAAGTGCCTTTCCCAACGGCACAACATCGGGGCACACCAGCGGTTTTGAACTTCTGGGATTTAGGCCAAACATCTCACCTAAAACCTTTTTTTTAAAACTTACTCCCACCATTGTCCCTATTCCCATCACGTTCCTTCTTCTCCCAAAACCACAAAGGATAACAATAGGGCATTGTTATGTACCATTAAGGTGTGGTTCTCCCCAGTTACGGGACCTCCTTTTAACGTCCAAGGGACGGCCCTAGCCGAAGCTAGGTACTCATTAGAGATAGTATCAAAGCTGGCAGGCAGACCTTCGGTGCCCGTTTTACTCCCTTTGGCCCGCTACACTCCTTGGCCAGCGTTGATACTATCTCTAAGGCACCGTAGGGTCTGCTTGGAGACTAGGTATTCATGTCAACCTGAGTGAAGTGAGGAAAGTCGTGTGAAGTGCCTTTCCCAAGGGCATAACATCAGCGGCTCTGAACCTCTGGGTTTTAGACCAAACATCTCACCGAAAACTTTTTTCTTCTTCTTCCACCATTGTCCCTATTCCCATCACGTTCCTTCTTCTCCCAAATCACAAAGGATAACAATAGAACATGGTGTGGCCCTCCCCGATCACGGGACCTCCTTTTTTAACGTCCGAGGGACGGCCCTAGCCGAAGCTAGGTACTCATCAGTCTCCAAGAAGACCCTACGGTGTCTTAGAGACAGTATCAAAGCTGGCAGGCAGACCTCCGGTGCCCGTTTTACTCCCTTTGGCCCTCTACACTCCTTGGACAGCTTTGATACTATCTCTAAGGCACCGTAGGGTCTGCTTGGAGACTAGGTACTCATGTTCACCTGAGTGAAGTGAATAAAGTCGTGTGAAGTGCCTTTCCCAAGGGCACAACATCGGCCACATCAGCGGTTTGAACCTCTGGGTTTGGGGCCAAACATCTTACCGAAAACTTTTTTTTTCTTCTTACCACCATTGTTCCGATTCCCATCACGTTCCTCCTCCTCCCAGACCACAAAGGATAACAATAGGGTATTGTTATGTAGCAAGGGCTGGGAATGGGATTCCGTACAACGGAACGACCCATTGTTCTCTACAACAATGGCTAGGTGGTTCTACAGGGCCGGACTGTGTGCGGAGGGAAATGTCACGGGTGGCAGGGGTCAAGGTGGGGTGGGAGGGGGGCGTGACCTTGTGGGCAAGGTCATCGGGCTGCGGTTTGATGATGGGGAGGTTCTGACAACCGGTCCTTTAAGGAAATTGGATACAAGCGGCACACACTTAAGATGTGCTCTTATCAATTCGTCGCTCTTGTCGCTTGTCTGTAGACTATTGAGTGTTGTTGTCTATTTGGATGGTCATCTTAGAATTCTTTTATTCCAGATTTTGTTTGTATCGCATTCCCGGTTAACCACATTGAGACGCAAGACACTAGGTTTGTATTGAACGGTACAAGCTGTCTATCCGGACAGATTCTAATTGATCCACTCACACCTAGCCTCTACCAGGCTCCGTGGATCGGTAGAATCATTATCCTCACCACGGATGAGGAAACGTACTCTTCTGGCCGGCTAACTCCCCTAGCGTACTATAGACTCTATTTGTCCAATTTCTACAATTAGACCACCGATCCACGTAGCCTGGTAGAGGCTAACTCACACCGGGAAAGACCCCTACTCTTTTTATAAGTGCGGTGGGTTCTTTTAACGTACTCGACGTGTGGTTCTCCTTAAGCACGGGACCTCCATTACACGGGCATTTAACGTTCCATGCGAGAGACGGCCCTAACCGAAGCTAGGTACTCATTTTCACCCGTATGAAGTGAGAAAGTTGTGTAAAATGGCTTTCCTAAGTGTACAACGTCGGAGCATATCATGGGATTCGAACCCAGGACCCATTGGCTTTGAGCAAAACATCCAGACGCGCCGCGATATCATAGCTATGTCCTGTCTTCTTATGCGTCTTTTAAGTGCCATCCTTCTGTCTTGAACAGAAACACAAATTTGCGAACAAAAAGCAACAACAACAGCAAAAATATCTTTCTCGAAAAAAGTTGGGATTCGTCTTGATAAATAGTCTTATTCTCTCTATAGCCAGCATAGTTATAGGCTGACAGGGAATACCGAATTCCGCTCTTTGTAGACCAAATTAAAGCACGTCGCCCTACATCCCGACCAACTTTCACAAACCCCGATGACTGACAGTTACATCTTTGATCAGAAGATTAGGTTCACGCTAAGAGTATAATTTCCGTACGCGTCTTGAAAATGTTACTCGTTGTCGGCCAATTTCCCCTGGCAAGTATTCTCTCTATAGCCAGCATAGTTATAGACTAGCTGGTCTACCGAATTCCGCTCTCTGTCGGCCAAATTAAAGTACGTCGGCCTACATCCCGACCAAGTTTCCCAAACCCGATGACTGACAGGTACATCTGTCGACGTGTTCTCACATCCGAACGGTCCAAACAGACTCTCAATCTCGCCTTCGCGTTGCCATGGCAACGCCGAAACTCTCCCTCCCGGATTTCTCCTCCCCTTTGTCTTAAGAAATCCGCCGTGCGTTTCTTGAAGTACAGGAGATTTTCTTCCCCCTTTCTTCCATTATTCCGGCTCTCCTAACATGCGACCAGAACAATATGTCTGGCGGAATAATGCATTCAGCACAGGCCGGGAGGTCAGGGCGGGAAGAAAGGCCGGATCAGGGCATGTTGTGTCGGCGCGCCGCCGCCGTCTTACATTTAAGTCAGTTTAACATAAAAATTTACAAGCTATTTGGGATGTGGGGTTTTAGTAGACTCTTCCAGGCTCCTCAGATCGGTTGTATGATAGCTGGACTTGTAGAAATAGAGTCAAATAGTGTCAATAGTACGGTAGGAGAGTCGGACGGCCAGAGGAGTTATTTCCTTTACTCCGTGTTAGCGCGAAGCCGCCTTACAAGCTACCGTACTTTGGTCACAATATCCTAGGAAGGCTGTGCCAAGGTTGAAAATATGAACATGTGCAACTGATTTGTAGAACGTAAAGAAAAACAAAACACAAGAAATATGAACTTACAAGAGTTTTTCTACTTTTGTCTTCCTTGTAGAGGGTTAAGCTAAGAAGTGACAGACAGGGACAGGCAGACACATTTACATACTTACATGCAGACAGACATACAAAGAGACAGAGGGAGAGGCTAGATTGACAGAGACTGTACGTAGAGACAGAGGCAAACAGTGACAGACAGAAAAACAGACGGACAGACAGAAAGAGAGACAGGTAGAAAGTCATCTAGACAAACAGAGAGACAAAAGGAGAGGCAGATAGACAGACAATCAAAAAGGCAGACAAACAGGGATTGAAAGAGAGACAGACAGAGAAACAGACAACCATCCCATGTTTAAGCCGTTCAATCAGGGACTAGTTCCGCACTGCCGGCACGTGCGGACAGACAGACAGACAGACAGGCAGACAGAGGAACAGATTGACAAACAAACAAACAAACAAACAAACAGACGTAGACGTAGACAGAGATAGAGACTAGTTCCTTACGCTCGGCACGTGCGCACCCACCCACAATACTAGACACAGACAAACAAACAAACAGACAGACAGACAGACAGGTAAGTAGGTAACCGTTCTATGCCTAGGCGGTTCCAATAGAGAGAAGTTTCGCACGCTCAGCACAGAAAGACAGACAGACAGACAGACAGACAGACAGACCACTTAGGTAGTTTCACCATAGACTAGTCCCCACGCTTGACAAGTGAGCACAGACAGAAAGACAAACATGCATACAAACAAACAGACAGACAGGCAGACGGACAAACAGACGAATAGACAGACAGAAACAGACAGACGAGAAGGTAACCAATGTATGTTTAATTGGTTCCTGCATGCATAGAGATCTAGACTAGTTCCTTACGTACGCTCGGCACGTGCGCGCCCGGCCCTAATCCTCTCCCCAGACGACCTGACCGCCGCCCGCACCGACACGCACCGCGGGAAATAATGGCTCTTATTTACATTTGGCTGCTTTCAGCACAGATTTGTGCGGGAGAAAATACAGCCGAATACAAAAGGAACTTTCTAATCCGGCACGAAAGAAAAGTACTGGCGACAAAGTATACTTCTGAGAGACCGTCTTTTGGACCACTTTCTCCCTTCGAAAACCATGATCAGTACTAGTAGTGTAGCTATAGGTGGCTGAGAACATTTGTGTAACTCCCATGAAAGTTCACACAATTTTATCTAAAGAATATTTGTTGGATAAATTACAGCCGGGTACGAATGGAACTTTCTAACCCGTCACGAGAAAAAAGTGATCGAGACAAAGTATACTTCTAAGAGACCGACTTTTAGACCACTTTCTCTCGTCGAAGTTAGCGGTAGTGTAGCTGGCTAAGAACATTTGTTTAACTCCCATGACAGTTTAAAAAAATCATATAAAACCTATTTGTGGGATGAAATACAGCGGGGTTCAAAATAAACTTTCTAATCCGCCACGAGAGAAAAGCACTGGCGACAAAGTATACTTCTGAGAGACCGACTTTTAGACCACTTTCTTTCGTCGAAGTTAGCAGTAGTGTAGCTATAGGTGGCTAACAATATTTACTAAATTGCCATGAAGGTTTACAGAGTTTTATCTAAAACATGTTTGCGGGATAAATTACAGTGGGATACAAAATGAACTCCCCGTCAAAAACCATCAGTTTTAGTGTAGCTATACTCTCCAAGCAGAGGTTAGCCCCTGCTGTTTTTTTGGACGTTTTTAGGCGTTTGTCTTCTAAAGGCGGGAGAGAAGTTTCCTACTAATGAGCGACCAAACAATTTGCATGTATCTAAAGAAATTTCATACGTTAAGAACAAGATTTAAAAAAAATCTTTTCTTAACGTTTTTTTTACGCTTTGTGCGTATAATTAACTATTCATCTTGCATCTTATGTACATTGAGAAAACAGTAGTAACACAAATCTAATTTTGGCTTCTGTACGGTAGCTCAACGATCAGCGTCTACCGGGATACTCTCCAAGCAGAGTTTTGGCTTCGGCTGTTTTGACAAGATCTAAGCGTTTTTGCAAAACTTCCTTCTTTTGTCCCTTTTTCGTTCCCCTTTTCGACCCTTCCTTTTATTCGTGCTCCTTTGGCCAGTGGACAACATGAGAAAAAAGGGACAAAATAGAAAGCCTGACCAAACGCCTAAAGGACGTCAAAAACATCCGGAGCCAAACTTCTGCTTGGAGAGTAGAACGGGACCCTAACGTAGCAGAAGTTATTTTACGTAATGAGCTATTCACATTTCTAGAATCTATTACAGCAGATTTTAAGAACCTCGATGCTAAAGACAGATTTGTATATATCTTTAGATGCCACAACTCCCATAATGCAAAGTTAGGCAAATATATCAAAGACTGCTTTGTTATTAGAAAGAATAATGAAAGCCATGATTAGCCCAACTCGATTGTAACATTATATCTTGTTTTAGCCCTTTTTGCTATGTTAATAAAGATGTTAAGTCTTATTCTATACACCTATTTTGTACTTTGTGTAATAGTTGTTGCCATACATTGTACCATGTACAAATGTCGTGCAATAAAGTTCTACTAAAGTTATCTTGAAGTCAACACGTGATGTCGGCACGGGTACACACTGACCAGGGGAACGGCCTTCAGCAGTCAGTATGTCATATTTACACACCGAGCTCGGTAAAGTCGCGCAGATCGCGGAAACAAAGGAGCTACACAGAAGCTAGGAGTGGGTTGGGTTAAAACTGCGTAATTGGTGGGAAAACATATGTGTATTTCGTGTTGTCTACGAGTTTGTGTGTCTAAAGACATGGTGTTTGTGACCGTAGAAAAGTTGTTTGGATTAACTTTCCGGTTTATTGATCGAACGATAGCATTAAGCCCCGTTTACAAATCAAGATTTTAGCTCGACCGAGTTGTCAGCGAGCTCTAAATTACAAGGAGGTATGACCCTGATGCCGACGAAGAAACTCTGCTATTTGTTCGTAGGCATCAGGTTCATGCCTCCTCGTAATTTAGAGATCGCTGACACCTCGGCCGAGCTAAATTCTTGATTTGTAAACGGGGCTTTACGACAGGAAACTACAGAGCAAAGTATTGGTGTGTGTCGGAACACAACAGATATCTCAGGACTCGGCAGATATACAATAAAGTATATCTCATGGATTTATATCTGAAAAGCGTACAACACATTAAAATTGTAGCCTCCTTCGCAGGATAATTCATTGTTATGTAGAATGTATCAAATGAGTGGGTTTTTTTTTACACTTTGAAAGTATTTGTCAGCCTAGAATCGCAAAACTTACAAAAATACATGCCAAAAAACAGAGACAGGAATACGTGCACGTGGTCAACCTGTTAATATCGGTCATGGACTAACCGATGTATGAAAGGATAGTACATGAAGTGTTCACGATATTCAACGAACAGAACAGACCTGAAGAAAACTTTGTCAATGGGTGATACTTTTTGCATTTTCTCGTCAAACTACGACAACGTAATGTCTACATAGACGAATGTACGCTCCCTTAGCAAAGCTTGATACGTTCAAAATCTTTTTTTCTGCTTAGATATTTACTCTGCTATTAACATATTTGTATTGCGTAAGATAGATGCTATTTGCTATGGGATCAAAGGTCAGAAGTGTAGTATTACAGCTGACCACGTGGAACAGGCATGTTCCTAGACGGAGTGCATGGGAAAAGACAGGGTTCTGTCGCCCTCGAGATCCAAGTTGCTCGAGCTCGCTACAGTCTTTAAGAAGAGATGAAGGGGCGTAGAGTCATTAAGAAGGCACGTTAAATCCTTAAGGAGGGACGTAGTGACCTGAAGGAGGGGCGCAGAGTCCTTAAGGAGTTACGTAGAGTCTTTACGAAGGGCCGCAGTGCTCTATTTCTATTTTCATCATGGCAGACAAGAAAGATGTGGCACTGCACTAAATTTGAAGACGTATTTTGACATTGGCATATACAAAGGACAGGCCGAAGGTAAAGATAGCCCCATAGCCTTTTGGAGACCGTAGGGACATTGGGTTGTTATATACATATACATATACATATACATATACATATACATATACATATACATATACATATACATATACATATACATATACATATACATATACATATACATATACATATACTATTAGAATAAAAATGTAACCACAAAGAACGACATAAACAACATTATACATTGAGTCTAATGAGTGATGCAACAAATACACTCATATATGTTGCAACAAATCTAATGTAAGGGATTTGATCTCGATTGTTACACTCGGAAAGTGTATGACGCAATTGTGCACTGTAGTGAGTAGGCCGTACTTTAATGTCAAGGTCTTCCATTGTACAGTGATTAACCTGTTGGGTCAATTTTCATATCAGTATGAAAACAAACTGTTTGTTGACTCTAGTTCACGCCCGTAGCTATGATCAATATTTGTGACGCGATGTGAGTGTGTTATCGGGAGTATCAGTGCGTGCGTGTGGGAGGGGTATTTACTGTTGAGGGCACGCGGTCTCGCCGTGCCTGGGTGTGCCTGGCTCAAAATATTGGAAGCGAAGATTTATGGGAGGGAGGGAAGGAAGGAGTGAAGGAAGGAAGAAAGGAAAGAAAGAGGAAAGGAAGGAAGGCTGGGATGATAGAATGAAGGAAGGACAAATGGCGGAAGGGAGGGTGGAAGGAAAGAACGGAGCAAAGAAAGAAAGAGGAGAAAAACAAGAAAGGACTAGGGGATGATAAGAAAGAAAGCTTTATACTATTAGATAGAAAGAAAGAGGAAGGTAGGCAGAAAGAAAGGGGGAAAGAAACGGAGAAAGAAAAAAAAGAAAGAAAGAAAGAAAGAAAGAAAGAAAGAAAGCATATGAGAGAGAGAAGGAAGGAAAGAGTGTGTGTTATCAAGGTATCAGCGCGTACGTGTGGGGGGCATGTTTACTGTGGAGGGCGCGCGATCAGGACGCGTGCCAGGCTGGAAATATGGAAAGCATGGCTTTTTAAATGACGCGGTCACATAGGTCGTGCGATCGTCGTACGGTTTTGATGTCATAAGATTTTCAAGTAGGCCGTGACAGAACCAACCACCGACATTGATCCAAAACATCATTTTGTGTACCAAGACAGTTGAACTTTGCAAGAGACGTACATTTTCGTCCTCCAAAATGGTTCGAAGTTAGCGATCGTACGAAGAGGGGGGAAGAAAGACATGATGGATTAGGATTAAGAAAGCAAGCAAGCAAGCTAAGAAAGACAAGGAAAGAAAGGATTGAAGACAGCTCTTTTCTACGTATGTGGTCTGCCGTGAAAAGTCTCTGTTTTCTTGGCATATTTCCCTTAAGATGCAACCGTGGCGTTCCTTAGATGTTTGAAACACCGTCTTCTTGACACGAACACATCGTTTAAAGACATCTTCCGACCCGTGGAGACTTCTTTTGTTTTGGGGTGTCTTCGCGGTGTTGCTTCAAGGCGTGGGAACAGATCCTCACAGATAGCTAAGAGATAACGTCATTTGACCTTGAGCACGTCTTTTTCAAGGACAAGAAAGGGTAATCGGTTTTTAGCTTCATCAAACAGAGAGAAACACATTTTTTGTCCTTAAAAACAGAGTTTTCAATATCTTTTGCATACTTATGGACAATTAAGGTAACTTTAGACTTTATTTTGTCGTTATGAGAAGGGGAGATACACAGTCAGTGCACACGGTGGTGCACATCTGACAAGATGGCTCTCTTTTGAGTTTGTTTTTGAGAAACACCTTGCGGTAGCGTCCTGTGGATGTAACAATAAAATACCGATAAAGTGAAGTAGTTACAGGAATGTCGGTATGTTACAGGTTTGCTTTGGAGCATGGTATACAGAACCCTAGGTGTTCTTCAAATAGAAATGCAACTTCGGGCTGTATTGCTAATTGTCTAAAAAGTTTCCTTTATTTCGATACTGTATAGCTATACTGATTTTATTGTATGGATGGCATCTGAGCCCTTTTTAATTAATTAATTTTCAGCTGTAATGAAAAAGTCACATTGGAACTCACGACAGCACGATTCATAATGCCCCTAAAAGACCGCATTAGATGTTATGTTTTTTACCGCAAAACCTGATGAATCTGTTTTTACTTCGTCAGAATCAAAGAAGACAAAAAGACTGGGGCGTAATTGTCAATTTGAATGTCTTCTTTGTTGTCGGTGGGGATTAATTTGCACAGCTTTCATCATTAACGTTAATCTACCTTAAATACAAAAATAAAGACTTAAAATTGTTTGCTTGATACACAATTTGAGTAAACAGCTTTGTATTCTTTGGCTGTTTTTTTAAAAGACATTTTTTGCCCTCTCGCACTGGGTTATGGTTCTCCGGACTTTTAACTGAGACCACCTTTTATTTATCATAGTATGAATCTTTAGGTCGGTCCCTTCAGTTCACTTTGTATCTGATTTCCAAGGGGGCCCTAAAATAATCGTGGTACATGTATAAATCAACTCTAAACAGTCAGTCCGTGAATTCTCTAACCTAACCTTAGTTAACCCCTGCCACAGTCGGACACACAAGGACGCTACAAACTGTTGTGTCAGCTTTGTACGTTTTCAATCTCCTTGTTGACGGCAACAATTGTATCGTTGTCTGACATAGATAAATGGGTTCACAATCATGACGAACACGTGACAGAAAATGCGTGAGGTTAAGTTGGCTAGAACATTGGAAAATGACGTTGCATTTTTTCTCTTCGGAGCTATTGTTCACGCAACTTTTAAAGCTAACACGATGTATTATTGAATGAATGAACGAACGAACGAACGAACGAATAAATAAACTAGAGTTCGGCGACCTCATACCTCCATGAAAATTTAGAGCTTTCCTAAATTTAATGAAATTGACTAACACATAGACATAATTTATGCATGGTGTTGTTCATCATTGACTAACGTACACAGGTCACAATCATAAAATTCCCATTATTAATCATAAAGCGGTTTTGCAATTTTTACATAAATTATGCAAATAAGCTCCTCATTACCATATTTGGTATCTGCTTATACTCCACCTATCATAATTAACATGTGTTAAATTTATTGAAGTCCAGTTATTGAAAACAATGGAATTATACAATTTCCTCATTAATTATGCAAATTAAGTCCTCATTTGCATAACATGTATATCATTATGAACATCTTTGTCTAAGGTACCCGCATGCCTAATATGATGCCAATCTGTCAATCCTTTCTGCAGTTATCCGCTTTGGAGTGTCTTGACAAAAACGCCCCTGCAGTACCACAATTAAATGTTAGAAGGCTGAAACTTGCTCCACTTGGTCATGGCACTAAAAGCTATCTACCACCTAAATGTCAAGACCATAGCATGTCTGGAACAAGAGATACATTGAAAAAACTGCTATGATATAATATTCTCATTAATTATGCAAATATACTCCAATTTTGCATAATTAGTATCTTATCTTGTACAACATTGTCTAAGGTACCTACATACCAAAAATCATGAAAATTCGTTGTTCCCTTCTTGAGTTATCGTCTTCAGAAGTTTTTGACAAAAATGCCCCTGCTATCCCAAAATTAGACGCTAGGGGGACCAACCTTATGTCATTTCTTCCTGAGCACAAGAGCTATCTAATACTCAAAAATCGTGGCCATAGCTTGTTCAGAACACCGAGATAGCAAAACCGGAAGTTGCGCTGCAGTACCAAGGGGAGCCGCTAGGGGGCCCAAAATCTAATCATTTCCAGCTTTCATCACACACTACCAACACACCAAGTATGAAACCAATCCACCCAGCCGTTCTTGAGTTATCTTGTTTACACACACACACACACAAACACACACACAAACGCGGGGTAAAATATAACCTCCATGACATTTCATGGAGGTAATAAATGAATGAATGAACGAATGCATGGATGGATGAATGAATGCATTTGAAGGAAGGGAGGAAGGAAGGAAGATACAGATAGGTCCATGCCCACATAGTACATACAGTTCTTAACCCTGAATAAGATAAGCCTCACAACAGATGCTTTATCCAAACGGAACTTAACGCGTTAGGCGTGTTGAAGCCCGTTTGGGCAACAGATAGAACAACTAACATAGAGGTGAACGACCGACAATCTAGTAGAGCGATATGCAACCGAAACAGGTGTAGGGCAGTTGCGTTAGATGGTCGTTTTGTACTGGGTCTCTTGTACTGCCGGCCCGTAGTACAAGTGACCCATGCCAGTACAAAAAGAAACGGCAGCAAAAGTGTATTATGAGCGCAAAAAGACGAAAAAAGGGCCCACGGAACATGCTAAGGAGGCTAAGTAGCGTGCTATACATATAGAATACAACACGGTGTATTCCGTATCACCCAAGGTATCAGCCCAACCGCGGGTCGGATCGCCCGACGGCCGAAGCCGAAGGCCGGAGGGTGATCCGACCCGCAGGAGGGCTGAGACCGTATTTTATTTATGTCATACCCACCTGAAAAACCCATGTTTTGATGCGAAATGCGCCAGAAGTTGAACAAATTTGGTGCCCTCGAACAAAACGTGTTGCAACAGCAATGTTCCAACGTCCGAATCAGGTATTCGTGCCGTATTCTGCCCGTTCGAAATGGTTCGATTTACTCGGAGAGAGCCTGTGTGATACGAATTTCGAACCTGTGCGATACGGAAGCGTATGGCCCGGTCCGGAACACCCGTATCAAACGTTTTCGCGTCACAGGTATGACATGAAACCCCTTCCGAACGACGTACGATCAAAGCAAGGTCGTGGCAGAGCCGACCAAGTTTTCATTTCACACGACATTGAAGTTTGTGCTCCAGTCATTTACCACTGTGTCTAAACTTTCTAACTATTCCTGTCAATGAGAATACAACGCTTTGAAAGAATGAAAGATAAGATATTATTGAAGGCGTTGGCACATTAGTCTTACATAATTGCTTCAAAAGAAATGTCCAGGACCTGTGTATATCTTAGAATGTAGTATAATGTTGCCTAACATTAACTCTTAACATTATCATACTGAATTTATCGTTATTACATGTACATGTACATATACTTGTACTTGTAATAACCTCTCTGGTATGTATTTGTAATAAACCTTGCACAATAAACTTTGCACAATAGTTTTAACACACCAACCAACAAATACTTTCTAACTTAAAACATATCCGCATAGGTAAATATAGTACTAGTAGTTCCCCAACTTTGCTCAAACCTAGACAGTGGGCGGGGTAGACTAAACTTTACACAATACCAAGACCAGGTGAACATAATGTCCGTGTCAATTAATTCACTATGTTTTTAAAGCTTACCTCGGGTCAAAAGGATTTGGTCCTTATTTCATGTATGGGGGTGCTCATGACAGAAATGAATGGACAATCTATCAGAATTTATTGCATGAATAACTATATTGTATACTGTAAAAGGGCGCTGGCCATCGGCTATGTCACCCACTTTGTAAAACGGGTCCCGTCAGTGTCGTCTGCACGGCCCATAGGTCAGGAATGTATGGTAAGACCACACAGGTGAATCGCCGCAGGCGTGATGAGGGGATGACCACATAAGTGAAGCCCTCGCGGCGTAATGATACGGTCGGGTAATATACTTGCGTCAGCTCAAAAGAATTTTAAGAGGGGAGGAGAAATACCACAAGCACGTGGGCAAAACATAATAGCTTTCAAATGTCACAGGTGTAAGAAGATAACATGAATAATTTACACGAAAAATGTTCCTGTTAATATTGTTGGCTTGTATCGTTATTATCTTCACAGATTATCTCACGCGTAGAGCCAGCTTGAAATGACTCACATTTAGGACATGGGGTTTCATTTCAAATTGTAAAGAAAATAAATAACAAAGCCAAAGTTGGAAGGAAACCTCGTAATGTTTCTCATAGCAAGTTGTGGTGGGGTTGTGTACAACAAATCTAGAAAGTGCTATATTTTCACTGAATAGTTGTTTGAAGATTAGATATGGCGGTCTTTAAGGCATTCTTTCATCCTCTCTAATGTATAGGTTTGTGGCTGTGATATTTTCATATTACAGCGAAGTTCCCAAACATAAACGTCGGCTACAGACGTTGCGATCTAGCACAATATCGCTAGATGGCAGTCATATACGGTTGGGCTACACTAATAAGGCATAACTAATCCCGACGGTAAACTGCATTGTAAAGCATTCTACTTTTTGGCAGAATATGTTTTGAGATATTCTGTCTCAGCTAAATTATATCAGAATGCTGTAATGATTATACTAGTCATTATCTGCATTCTCTTTGCTTTCTGGCTTTACGCACAAAGACAACTCTACAAAACTTTACAAAGTGGAGGCTTTGGTGTCCACAGGACCACCCTCGGCTACAGACGTTGCAGTCTAGCACAATATCGCTAGATGGCGGTAATATACGGTCGGACTTCACTAATAAATCTCCACGGTAACATGGATCATCAAGCATTTAACTTTTCAGTAGAGCATATCTTGTGATATTCTACAAGGATGTTGTAATGATTGTACCAGCCACTATTTGCATTTTCTTTACTTTCTGGCTTTATGTACAAAGATAAACACTGTGGTGTCCACCTCCTCTTGTGCCAATGGCATAGTCTAATGCTGACCTTTGACCTGCAATCACATCATTCACCGATGATCTTTTCTGTCACGAACTCAGCAAGGAGCTTTTTGAACTCAGTGATCAGTGAAAGGGCACAGAATTAACAACAGGTAAGCTAAAATATAAAGGTATCCAATGCTTAGATAAAATGTCAAGGTGTCGATTGCTTAATACTTTAGATGTTCGTGTGTTTTTATGTACTTGCTTGTAAAATCGATTATTTTTCTCTAATAGGTCCTTGAGTTTTTGTTTTAGCAGCGCACGGGAAACGATATAGACCCAGTGTACATGTTGGTGAATTAATAACTCGCAATTTCGACTTGGACATTCACCTACATACGTTTAACGTACACATATATGTCTCTGTGCATTAACTTCCTTTCGATGTGAAAGTACAAAATTTGTAATTTAGTTTCTGTCTCGACCATTGTTTATACATACCTGTCGGTTAATTCGCATGATAATGTTGGAGTTATGGGGTTTTGAATGGACTTATTGGTCTTGTGTAGAGCTATTTAGCAATTTGGCATGAGTTGTATTGATGACAATTGTGAAAATTTGATGTCATTTCATCAAATGTCAGTGCACGATGTAGGCCTCATTTTACACCCTTTTGTTGCCTAGACAGATTGCATTGGTTTCGTGTGAAGTAAAAGAAAGTGGCATATCTTTATCTTGATGAAAATCTATGCAGTTACCTTGACCATTTTTGATACGAATGTCATAAGTGTAAGTAATCTAACCATATGAAAGCACTTATGTGGTGTTTTGTAGCATCACATTTGTTTCGAATTCCATAAATGAGTTACTTCAGACATATAGATGGCTGTAATGTGGTAGCTTAAGTTCTTATATTATTTTTTCCGTTGTAGGTATTAGAAAAAATTGACAAGAAATTTTAGCAGAAAAGTTTTAAGGTTTTGAAAAGAAGTGGGTGTTCTTGTCATAAACATAATCTCATTGGAAATACAGCAGTAAATCGCTAGGTGGCGTTGGTGTACTGTATGATGAATAATGTCGTTTCTGCTCTGCTAAATGTGTGCTGGTGCGTGTGTGTGTGTGTCTGCGCGCGCTTTGTGTGCGTGTGTGCGTATTTGTGTGTGTGTGTGTGTGTGTGTGTGTGTGTGTGTGAGTGTGTGTGTGTGTGTGTGTGTGTGAGTGTGTGTATGTGTGTTTGTAAGCGTGGGAGGGGGCGTAGGATTTCTTGCCATGGTTTGTACTTCTATAGTTGAATTTGAAGTGTGATATGCATCCTTGCATGTCTATTTTGCATACTACATTATTTTACCAGCGCTTTTATGAAAGCTTTCTAAGGGCTTTCTCAACAGAAGCTTTCTAAGTTCAAAGAAGCCTTTACATGATGGACGTCATATAGTTTCCCCTCTTCCTGGAATCCTAAGTGATTCGAGCGATCCAGGATGTTCACCTGTAGAAGCAACGGTAATGAAAGGAGCCCTTTGTACCTTTATGTAGGCGAGGTCCGTGCCCTCCGCTGTACTCGCGTGTAACGCTTGCTTTTCTCTTACAGAATATTCCTTTTGCGATCGTGACTAGAATGTGACGTATGTGTGTATTACAGCCTTACAAGGAGTTTTTATGGCTCTAGTTGGGAGACATATTTTCCAAACAAATGTTTAAAGGGAAGATCCAAATGTTTTAACTGGCGGGTTGCTTTTCAGAATAACGAAACAGTGAACCTTTTTTGATGTTCCTTAATGGCGTTTGCTTGTAGAAAAAGGAAACGCTTTTATGTCGTTCATATGTTACATATCTTGTATTAATACATTCCAAATGTTTTGATGATGTTTTACTATGGCACATTCATTAGATACCCATTGCTGGTGCACATAGTCCTCCCGGATTGCAGGTTGGATTCCACGGCAAATCTGTGCTGGAAAGATCTTTTCCGGGCAAAATAATCTTTACAATAACTTTATAATACTTTAGTTTAGTTTGAGGACTTCATTGTTAGCATCGACTCCTAGCTGCAGCGCATAACCTTGTTATCAATCCACTTATCTACCCGGATCATCCATTCACATGCGCGGCAGTGCTGACAGAATTCACGTTTTCCAAGAAACCTACTTTAAGTAGGACAACAACCTTGTCCCCTCCTTATAAAGCCGTTTATCGTTATTTGTGATCAGTGCCTGCAACGTTCCTACCGCAAAAAGCATCATTGTGAAAATCTCGCTCTGTGCTGATTGTAGGATAAGCTACGGGAGCCGTCTTTCTAAATGTGTCGTCTGCGTGACAAGAATAAACTTAAGGTACCTGCTACCTTATGTTTTTGTACACTATGTGACTGGTACAGAACGTGCTCTGACTAGAGAACTATCAAACCGAAAGGAGCATGGATAAGAATAAACTTTAAGGTACCTGCGACGTTATGTTTTCGTTCGTAGACTACATGACTCAAACAGAGCGTGCTTTGACTTTGAGAGCTGTAAAACCAAAAGGAATATAAATCTTAGTCATACTAATTTGGATCGTGTAAGTCCTCATGTTACCGAGCCTATTTCTGGACAAGGAGGTCGAGAATTAAGAATCTACTTACTTCTAGAGTCACCAAAGTGCAAGGAATATGGATTTACAGTCATACTAATGTGGATTGTGCTCGACTTAGTGATTAGCGATCCTATTTCTAGAGCTGGGGTCGAGAGTTAAGAATCTTATTGACTATCTGATTCCCTATCTTCGCATGCTCACTGTTGCATGTAGAATTTCCGACCTTATGAGTCGATTGGCATTTTTGCCAGAATGTCTGAAAATTGAAATGTCAATCATATCTAAATAAATTAATTTCAATAAATGAAGGAAAAAAACTAATTGTGCATTATTCGTATTTGCACTTTTTGTCCCGCTAACCTGTACAGCAATGTGGTTTCGGAACTTACGTAGTGTCAAATTAAGTCTGAAGAATTCAGCCCTTTAGCTGCCAACAGGTTCCTACTTCCTTAAATGAAAAATGAATCGATCTACTTGCTTCTAGAGTTAACAAAATGCCAGAAATAGGGATTTACAGTCATACTAATGCGGATCGTGTAACACTTAGTGTTGGCGAGCCTATTTCTGGAGCAGGAGGTCGAGAATTAAGAATCTTATTGACTATCTGATTCTCTACTTTAGCATGCTCACTGTTGTATGTAGAATCACCGACCTTAGGAGTCAATTGGCATTCTTGCCAGAATGTCTGAAAATTGAAATTTCAATCATATCTAAATAAATCAATTTTCAACAAATGAAGCAAAAAAAACCAACTAATTAATACATTGTGCATTATTCGTATTTTTTGTCCTGCTAAGCTGTACAGGAATGTGGTTTCGGAACTCATGAACTGAAGAATTCAGCCCTTTAGCTGCCAACAGATTCTTACTTCCTTAAATGAAAAATAAATCGATCTACTTGCTTCTAGAGTTACCAAACTGCCAGGAATATTGATTTACAGTCATGCTAATGCGGATCGTGTAAGACTTAGTGTTGGCGAGACTATTTCTGGACCAAGAGGTCGAGACTTAAGAATCTTATTGACTATCTGATTCTCTATCTTCGCATGCTCACTGTTGCAAGTGTCTAACTGAAGTGTCTACTCTAGTCTAAAACTATTGAAAGCTAACTCTAGATCCTGGGTTATTGGGTTCCTTTTTCGAAGACAGTGGAAGACGAAAGATCCCACCTTTTCTATCCTGTGTGGGTTTTGTGAAGTTAGAATGAGAATTGTTTTCTTTTTGTCGGTGAATGTTCAGAAGTTTTGATGGAATTTGGTGGCCTCTTCAAACAGTTCTTTTCTTTCGTGATCGTTTAAAGAACAATTTGACATAAAATGTGTTTCGTCTTCCCATGTTTGACATAATATTGGGAACTCCTGCATCGTCAAAGAAGTACAATCTAACCCTCGGGCTACCAAAAAGATTTTGCTCCCTTTTGTGAAAAATAAACCAGTCTACTGCTTCTAGAGTTGCCGAAGTGAGAGTAATGTGGATCTACTTCAATCTGATGTGAAGCTTTGCTCAGCCAAGTAGTGAGCGATCCTATTTCTAGCCATAGAGGTCGGAGTTCATACCCAGACTGTTGGTGATTACCCTATTCACATGCTAACGATGGTAGGGGATCGTTCATTCCGTCGTTCACTGTTCATTGCACTTGTCGAAAAGTGCAGGAAAAATCACTCACGACAAGTGGAATGAACCTACATGTATAACGCGTGGGATTTGCCCTCGTTGGACCACGAGCAGAATAATTCCTAGTTTTTCAGTAGTTATTACTAGCGTTTTAAGGATAACCGAACAAATATATACATTTTCTGATGTCAGTTTGTGGATTTACTTTGATGTGAAGTTTTGCTCATTAGTTAGCGATTCTATTTCTAGAACTAGAGGTTGGAGTTCATACCCAGACTATTGGCGATTGCCCCATTAACATGCTAACGATGGCAGAGATTTGTGCAAACCGTGGTTCACTGTTCGTTGCACTTGTCGAAAAGAGCAGGAGAATCATTCAGGTTAGCGCTCCTATTTCTGGACCCGACGGTCGTGGGTTTGAACCCCGACTGTTGGTGATTACCCTATTCACATGCTAACGATGGCAGGGAGTCGTTCAATCCGTCGTTCACTGTTCATTGCACTTGTCGAAAAGAGCAGGAAAATCATTCGGGTGGAATGCACCTACATGAACAACCCATAGGATTTGCCCTCGTTTTGACCACGAGCCGACTAAGTCCTAGCTTTTATCGAATAAATATATACAGTTTCTGGAGTCCTTTATCCTTTCTTTCTTAATTGGTGTACTGCCGCCATTACTAAATTGTATTCAAAGTCGTGTGTCATTTTGGGGGGACTGAGTATTTAACCCAATACCAAACTGACAGTATTGTGAATTTATTTCTGATGTGAAGTCTTGCTCATATAACTACTAAGCGATCCTATTTCTAGAACTAGAGGTCGGAGTTCATAACCAGACTATTGGCGATTGCCATATTCACATGCTAACGATGGTAGGGAGCCGTTCAATCCGTCGTTCACTGTTCATCGCACTGGTCGAAAAGAGCAGGGACATTTTTCAGGTGCAATGAACAATGCGTCAGATTTGCCCTCGTTGGACTACGGGCAATTCTTTACTTTTAGTTAGCTTTGTTTGAACCTAGAATATATACATTTCCTGGGGTCATTTTTTCCCCTTTTCTTAATTAGCGTGCTTCAAACTTTTACTAAGTTGTATTCAAAGTCGTGTGACATTTTGGGGGGATTGAGGGGACCCAATACCAAACTGAGAGTATTGTGAATTTATTTCTGGTGTGAAGTCTTGCTCATTCAACTACTAAGCGATCCTATTTCTAGAACTAGAGGTCGGAGTTCATACCCGGAGTTCATACGACTATTATATTGGAGATTGCCATATTCACATGCTAACGATGGCAGGGATTTGTTCAATCCGTCGTTCACTGTTCATTGCACTTGTCGAAAAGAGCAGGGAACCCATTCAGGTGCTATGAACCTACATTAACAACGGGTAGGATTTGCCCTCGTTGGACCACGAGCAATTTTGGGCTTTTTAGTAAGCCTTGTTAAAACCGGATAAATATATACATTTTCTGGAGTCATTTAGGTTTAGGTATAGGCTTAGCTTGAACCCTGTTAATTGGTGTGCTACCAAAGTTGCATTCAAAGTTGTGCGACTTTGATATTTGTAGGGGGTAGAGGTGAGGGTCAATGAGGATCTAACATAAAAACAACAAAGGAGCAAGTCGAAGGGAATATTCCGGATGCACAGGTATATGAAGACAAGTGTATTTTCCAATGTAATGTAATACTTACAATCCTGTACATCATCGTGACCAAAATATGTATTCACAACCAAGACAAAGTAGCGCAAACAGGCAGAGTCATTATTGCCCAGGAATACATTCACATCGTTATATGAGCATTAGAATAGCGTTTTTTTTCGAACTGTACATATCGTACAATGTAGGTAACAACAGGCAACCTTTATCACAATCATAAGTATGCAGTAACATATAACAAGGCTATGCTGTTGTTGAGTACAATTGTTGTCAAAATACTGATAGCGATCAGACAGGGGGAACCGGAATCCAAGATAGCGGCGCTGGCTAGAAGAATTACCCAGAATTCTCGTTGACCGTCGAGACGAATAATATTGAGGTATCGGATTCGTAGCAGGTCTGATTCCACAAAACGTTTGTTACATTTCAATGGTATTGCTGCTTGATGTAAGCATATAGAGTAAAGCTCATGTTTTAACAGTTATTTCATGATTTTCATCTAATATTAAAAATACTTTCAATAGTTAAAACAGGAATGATTTAGAGTATTCGTATACTTCCAGCATTCTTAATAAAATGTCCTAGGTTTGTTTTACAAGTCAGATCGTAAATATGTTATCTCACTGGTAACAACAAGCGAAATGGTTTTAGATTATCACATGCAGAACCCAAAATAGCTTGAATTCAACGTGTAGTTTTTTTTAAATAAAGACCTTCATTATGCACGTATATACCCACTGTGTTAAGTACAGGTCGCAGCAAAAGAACAGTAACATAGCATACATATAATGTCAACCTAGTCATTAGTATTCTGCGCATTGCGCCGTACAGCGGGGTACATTGTTGCGCTTGTAGCAATTCACAGGTTGATTGGCATCTCTTACAAAATGATACAATGTAGCCGGTTGATTCTATCTACATGCCTGGCTTGCCACTTTCATGTTACGTAAGGCTGGCTGACAAGCTTTGACTACGTGCTGAAAACGATCGCATTTTGTCTCTACCAGACTTCCGCCTGGCCGAAGAGAAATAGGGGGCTTTGGCCAAGTTAGGAATAAAAGCGTAGCAGTTAATTGGCCTAGAGGTATTGCCTGGCCTGACCGGCCGACTCCCCTAGCGTACTATTGACTCTATTTGTCTAATTTTTACCATCAGCTCCACCAATCTGCGGAGCCTGGTAGAGGCTAGATAGCATTCACTCACGTTGTACACTTTGTGCATTTGTGATTTTCACTATTAGACTGCGACAGAAAAAAACGTCTGGTCACAGGTTTTTGTTACAAATAATGACGTAAGACACATCCATGACTGTTTTCAATGGAATTTGCTGTCGGTATTCTGTCGTACATTGTATGTGACAGGGCCTTTAAAAAGTCAGGAACATTCCAAACATGGTTTCATCAGCAATTTAGAATAAAAACTAGAAAGGCCGACATTTGCTTAGGAGCAAATACAGCATATTGCAATCCATCTTCATCCTGGAAAAAATCCCAAAATTCAACAATTTGAAGTAATGTCTGCTCAAAGCAAAATGAAGCACTGTGGGCACTTGTCCTACACACCTTCATGCCGAGTTTTAGGTCATTTGGTTTCAATACAAGGGCATATATGCCAAAAATATACATTTTTAGACAAAAATGGCTACAAATCCCAAAATAACTCATTTTATAAGTGCTCTATGAAGAAAGTGTTGATGGGGTCCTGTTGTCATATGTCCAATGCACCTCTGTACCAAATTTTAGGCCATTTGGTGTACATACAAGGGTATAGGGGCCAAAAATATACATTTTTAGTCAAAAATGACTGAAAACCCCAAAATAACTAATTTTTGAAGTGATCTATGAAGAAAGTGTCGATGAGGTCCTGTGAGCATATGTTCAATGTACCTCTGTGCTAAATTTCAGGTCATTAGGTTTTCATACAAGGGCATAGGAGCAAAAAATAAACATTTTTAGTCAAAAATGGCCAAAAACCCTAAAATAACTCATTTTTGGAGTAAACAATGAATAAAGCGTTGATGGGGTTCTGTGGTCATATCTCAAACGCACCTATGTACCAAATTTCAAGTCATTTGGTTTTAATACAAGGGCATAGGAGCCAAA
>NW_023365730.1:143539-198042 GCF_000003815.2 Branchiostoma floridae
TAATATATGAAGAAAGTGTTGATGATTTTCTGTGCTGATATGTCCAATGCACCTCTGTACCAAATTTCGGGTCATTAGCCTTGTAATACCAGGGCACAGGGGCCCAAAATATACATATTTTGTCTAAAAATGACCAAAAACCCTAAATATCATAAATTCTAAGGCCTCTATCAAGAAAGTGAAAAAAACGTCTGGGGGTATTTGCCACCTCTATGCCCATGCCAAATTTCAGGTCATTTGGTCGAAAAATAAAAAAGTTATTCCCATTTGAAGATTTGACAGGAGGAGAGACAAAGAAAAAACTAGAAAGGCCGACATTTGCTTAGGAGCAAATACAGCATATTGCAATCCATCTTCATCCTTGAAAAAATCCCAAAATTCAACAATTTGAAGTAATGTTTGCTCAATGGGAAAATGAAGTACTGTGGGCACTTGTCCTACACACCTTCATGCCGAATTTTAGGTCATTTGGTTTCAATATAAGGGCATAGGAGCCAAAAATATACATTTTTTAGTTAAAAATGGCTAAAAATCCCAAAATAACTCATTTTATAAGTGCTCTATGAAGAAAGTGTTGATGGGGTCCTGTTGTCATATGTCCAATTTACCTTTCTACCAAATTTCAGGTGATTTAGTTTACATACAAGGGCATAGAAGCCAAAAGTATACATTTTTTAGTTAAAAATGGCTAAAAATCCCAAAATAACTCATTTTATAAGTGCTCTATGAAGAAAGTGTTGATGGGATCCTGTTGTCATGTGTCCAATTTACCTTTCTACCAAATTTCAGGTGATTTGATTTACATACAAGGGCATAGAAGCCAAAAGTATACATTTTTTGTCAAAAATGGCTGAAAACCCCAAAATAACTAATTTTTGAAGTGATCTATGAAGAAAGTGTTAATGGGGTCCTGTGAGCATATGTTCAATGCACCTCTGTACCAAATTTCAGGTCATTTGGTTTCTATACAAGGGCATAGGAGCAAAAAATATACATTTTTAGTCAAAAATGGCCAAAAACCCTAAAATAACTCATTTTTGGAGTAAACAATGAATAAAGTGTTGATTGGGTTCTGTGGTCATATATCCAATGCACCTATGTACCAAATTTCATGTCATTTGGTTTTAATACAAGGGCATAGGAGCCAAAAATATACATTTTTAGTCAAAAATGGCCAAAACCCCTAAAATAACAAATTTTTTAAGCGATCTATGAAGAAAGTGTTGTTGGGTTTCTGTGCTCATATGTCCAATGCACCTCTGTACCAAATTTCAGGTCATCAGCTTGTAATACCTGGGCACAGGGGCCCAAAATAAACATATTTTGTCTAAAAATGACCAAAAACCCTAAATATAATAAATTCTAAGGCCTCTATCAAAAAAGTGAAAAAAACGCCTGGGGGTATTTGCTATTTCTACCTCCATGCCAAATTTCAGCTCATTTGGCCCAAAAATGAAAAAGTAGAATCCATTTGAAGATTTTGACAGGAGAAACTCAGGAAAAACAATATATTGCAATCCCATACTATGTATGGATTGCAATATAACTAGAAAGGCCGACATTTGCTTAGGAGCAAATACAGCATATTGCAATCCATCTTCATCCTTGAAAATCCCAAAATTCAACAACTTGAAGTAATGTTTGCTCAAAGGGAAAAGGAAGTACTGTGGGCACTTGTCCTACACACCTTCATGCCGAATTTTAGGTCATTTGGTTTCAATATAAGGGCATAGGAGCCAAAAATATACATTTTTTAGTTAAAAATGGCTAAAAATCCCAAAATAACTCATTTCATAAGTGCTCTATGAAGAAAGTGTTGTTGGGGCCCTGTTGTCATATGTCCAATTTACCTTTGTACCAAATTTCAGGTCATTTGGTTTACATACAAGGGCATAGAAGCCAAAAATATACATTTTTAGTCAAAAATGACTGAAAACCCCCAAATAACTAATTTCTGAAGTGATCTATGAAGAAAGTGTCAATGGGGTCCTGTGAGCATATGTTCAATGCACCTCTGTACCAAATTTCAGGTCATTTGGTTTCTATACAAGGGCATAGGAGCAATAAATATACATTTTTAGTCAAAAATGGCCAAAAAACCTAAAATAACTTATTTTTGGAGTAAACAATGAAAAAAGCGTTGATGGGGTTCTGTGGTCATATGTGAAACGCACCTATGTACCAACTTTCAGGTCATTTGGTTTCTATACAAGGGCATAGGAGCCAACAATATACATATTTAGTCAAAAATGGCCAAAAACCCTAAAGTAACTCATTTTTGGAGTAAACAATGAAAAAAGCATTGATGGGGTTCTGTGGTCATATGTCAAATGCACCTATGTCCCAACTTTCAGGTCATTTAGTTTTAATACAAGGGCATAGGAGCCAAAAATAGACATTTTTAGTCAAAAATGGCCAAAAACCTAAAATAACTCATTTTTGAAGTAATCTACGAAGAAAGTTTTGATGGTTTTCTATGCTCATATGTCCAATGCACCTCTGTACCAAATTTCATGTCATTAGCTTGTAATACCAGGGCACAGGGACCCAAAATATACATATTTTGTCTAAAAATGACCAAAAACCCTAAATATCATAAATTCTAAGGCCTCTATCAAAAAAGTGAAAAAAACGTCTGGGGGTATTTGCTATCTCTACCTCCATGCCAAATTTCAGCTCATTTGGCCAAAAAATGAAAAAGTAGAAGGGATTTGAAGATTTGACAGGAGAAGAAGAGACAAAGGAAAAACTAGAAAGGCCGACATTTGCTTAGGAGCAAATACAGCATATTGCAATCCATCTTCATCCTTGAAAAAATCCCAAAATTCAACAATTTGAAGTAATGTTTGCTCAAAGGGAAAATGAAGTACTGTGGGCACTTGTCCTACACACCTTCATGCCAAGTTTTAGGTCATCAGTTTCAATATAAGGGCATAGGAGCCAAAAATATACATTTTTTAGTTAAAAATGGCTAAAAATCCCAAAATATCTCATTTTATAAGTGCTCTATGAAGAAAGTGTTGATGGGGTCCTGTTGCCATATGTCCAATTTACCTCTTTACCAAATTTCAGGTCATTTGGTTTACATACAAGGGCATAGAAGCCCAAAATATACATTTTTAGTCAAAAATGGCCAAAAACACTAAAATAACTCATTTTTGAAGTGATCTATGAAGAAAGCGTTGATGGGGTTCTGTGGTCATATGTCAAACGCACCTATGTACCAAATTTCAGGTCATTTGGTTTTAATACAAGGGCATAGGAGCCAAAAATATACATTTTCAGTCAAAAATGGCCAAAAACCCTAAAGTAACTAATTTTTGAAGCGATCTATGAAGAAGGTGTTGATGGTTTTCTGTGCTCATATGTCCAATGCACCTCTGTACCAAATTTCAGGTCATTAGCTTGTAGTACCAGGGCACAGGGACCCAAAATATACATATTTTGTCTAAAAATGACCAAAAACCCTAAATATCATAAATTCTAAGGCCTCTATCAAGAAAGTGAAAAAAACGTCTGGGGGTATTTGCAAACTCTATGCCCATGCAAAATTTCAGCTCATTTGGCCCAAAAATGAAAAAGTTGAATCCAATTGAAGATTTGACAGGAGAAGAAACTCAGAAAAAACAATATATTGCAATCCCATACTATGTATGGATTGCAATATAACAATATATTGCAATCCCATACTATGTATGGATTGCAATATAACTAGAAAGGCCGACATTTGCTTAGGAGCAAATACAGCATATTGCAATCCATCTTCATCCTTGAAAAAATCCTAAAATTCAACAATTTGATGTAATGTTTGCTCAAAGGGAAAATGAAGTACTGTGGGCACTTGTCCTACACACCTTCATGCCGAATTTTATGTCATTTGGTTTCAATATAAGGGCATAGGAGCCAAAAATATACATTTTTAGTTAAAAATGGCTAAAAATCCCAAAATAACTCATTTTATAAGTGCTCTATGAAGAAAGTGTTGATGGGGTCCTGTTGTCATATGTCCGATTTACCTTTGTACCAAATTTCAGGTCATTTGGTTCACATACAAGGGCATAGAGGCCAAAAATATGCATTTTTAGTCAAAAATGTCTGAAAACCCCAAAATAACTAATTTTTGAAGTGATCTATGAAGAGAGTGTCAATGGGGTCTTGTGAGGATATGCTCAATGCACCTCTGTACCTAATTGCAGGTCATTTGGTTTCCATACAAGGGCATAGGAGCAAAAAATATACATTTTTAGTCATAAATGGCCAAAAACCCTAAAATAACTCATTTTTGGAGTAAACAATGAATAAAGCATTGATGGGGTTCTGTGGTCATATGTCAAACACACCTATGTACTAAATTTCAGGTCATTTGGTTTTAATACAAGGGCACAGGAGCCAAAAATATACATTTTTAGTCGAAAATGGCCAAAAAACCTAAAATAACTCATTTTGGAAGTGATCTATGAAAAAAGGGTTGATGGTTTTTTGTGCTCATATGTCCAATGCACCTCTCTACCAAATTTCAGGTCATTAGCTTGTAATACCAGGGCACAGGGGTCCAAAATATACATATTTTGTCTAAAAATGACCAAAAACCCTAAATATCATAAATTCTAAGGCCTCTATCAAGAAAGTGAAAAAAACGTCTGGGGGTATTTGCTATTTCTGCCACTCTGCCAAATTTCAGCTCATTTGGCCAAAAAATGAAAAAATTAATCCCATTTGAAGATTTGACAGGAGAAGAAGAAGAGACCAAGGAAAAACAATATATTGCAATCCCATACTATGTATGGATTGCAATATAACTAGAAAGGCCGACATTTGCTTAGGAGCAAATACAGCATATTGCAATCCATCTTTATCCTTGAAAAAATCCCAAAATTCAACAATTTGAAGTAATGTTTGCTCAAAGGAAAAATGAAGTACTGTGGGCACTTGTCCTACACACCTTCATGCCGAATTTTAGGTCATTTGGTTTCAATATAAGGGCATAGGAGCCAAAAATATACATTTTTTAGTTAAAAATGGCTAAAAATCCCAAAATAACTCATTTTATAAGTGCTCTATGAAGAAAGTGTTGATGGGGTCCTGTTGTCATATGTCCAATTTACCTTTGTACCAACTTTCAGGTCATTTGGTTTACATACAAGGGCATAGAAGCCAAAAAAATACATTTTTAGTCAAAAATGACTGAAAACCCCAAAATAACTAATTTTTGAAGTGATCTATGAAGAAAGTGTCAATGGGGTCCTGTGAGCATATGTTCAATGCACCTCTGTACCAAATTTCAGGTCATTTGGTTTTCATACAAGGGCATAGGAGCAAAAAATATACATTTTTAGTCAAAAATGGCCAAAAACCCTAAAATAACTCATTTTTGGAGTAAACAATGAACATAGCGTTGATGGGGTTCTGTGGTCATATGTCAAACGCACCTATGTACCAAATTTCACGTCATTTGGTTTTAATACAAGGGCATAGGAGCCAACAATATACATTTTTAGTCAAAAATTGCCAAAAACCCTAAAATAACTAATTTTTGAAGTGATCCATGAAGAAAGTTTTGATGGTTTTCTGTGCTCATATGTCTAATGCACCTCTGTACCAAATTTCAGGTCATTAGCTTGTAAAACCAGGGCACAGGGGCCCAAAATATACATATTTTGTCTAAAAATGACCAAAAACCCTAAATATCATAAATTCTAAGGCCTCTATTAAGAAAGTGAAAAAAACGTCTGGGGGTATTTGCTATTTCTACCACCCTGCCAAATTTCATCTCATTTGGCTAAAAAATGAAAAAATTAATCCCATTTGAAGATTTGACAGGAGAAGAAGAAGAAGAAACTAGAAAGGCCGACATTTGCTTAGGAGCAAATACAGCATATTGCAATCCATCTTCATCCTTGAAAAAATCCCAAAATTCAACAATTTGAAGTAATGTTTGCTCAATGGGAAAATGAAGTACTGTGGGCACTTGTCCTACACACCTTCATGCCGAATTTTAGGTCATTTGGTTTCAATATAAGGGCATAGGAGCCAAAAATATACATTTTTTAGTTAAAAATGGCTAAAAATCCCAAAATAACTCATTTTATAAGTGCTCTATGAAGAAAGTGTTGATGGGGTCCTGTTGTCATATGTCCAATTTACCTTTCTACCAAATTTCAGGTGATTTAGTTTACATACAAGGGCATAGAAGCCAAAAGTATACATTTTTTAGTTAAAAATGGCTAAAAATCCCAAAATAACTCATTTTATAAGTGCTCTATGAAGAAAGTGTTGATGGGATCCTGTTGTCATGTGTCCAATTTACCTTTGTACCAAATTTCAGGTGATTTGATTTACATACAAGGGCATAGAAGCCAAAAGTATACATTTTTTGTCAAAAATGGCTGAAAACCCCAAAATAACTAATTTTTGAAGTGATCTATGAAGAAAGTGTTAATGGGGTCCTGTGAGCATATGTTCAATGCACCTCTGTACCAAATTTCAGGTCATTTGGTTTCTATACAAGGGCATAGGAGCAAAAAATATACATTTTTAGTCAAAAATGGCCAAAAACCCTAAAATAACTCATTTTTGGAGTAAACAATGAATAAAGTGTTGATTGGGTTCTGTGGTCATATATCCAATGCACCTATGTACCAAATTTCATGTCATTTGGTTTTAATACAAGGGCATAGGAGCCAAAAATATACATTTTTAGTCAAAAATGGCCAAAACCCCTAAAATAACAAATTTTTTAAGCGATCTATGAAGAAAGTGTTGTTGGGTTTCTGTGCTCATATGTCCAATGCACCTCTGTACCAAATTTCAGGTCATCAGCTTGTAATACCTGGGCACAGGGGCCCAAAATAAACATATTTTGTCTAAAAATGACCAAAAACCCTAAATATCATAAATTCTAAGGCCTCTATCAAAAAAGTGAAAAAAACGCCTGGGGGTATTTGCTATTTCTACCTCCATGCCAAATTTCAGCTCATTTGGCCCAAAAATGAAAAAGTAGAATCCATTTGAAGATTTTGACAGGAGAAACTCAGGAAAAACAATATATTGCAAT
The DNA here is from genome assembly GCF_000003815.2 of Branchiostoma floridae. Classification (NCBI taxonomy): domain Eukaryota; kingdom Metazoa; phylum Chordata; class Leptocardii; order Amphioxiformes; family Branchiostomatidae; genus Branchiostoma; species Branchiostoma floridae. The sequence goes on from NW_023365730.1 coordinate 150,594, forward strand.
CCCATACTATGTATGGATTGCAATATAACAAAGGAAAAGCAATATATTGCAATCCCATACTATGTATGGATTGCAATATAACTAGAAAGGCCGACATTTGCTTAGGAGCAAATACAGCATATTGCAATCCATCTTCATCCTGGAAAAAATCCCAAAATTCAACAATTTGAAGTAATGTTTGCTCAAAGGGAAAATTAAGTACTGTGGGCACTTGTCCTACACACCTTCATGCCGAGTTTTAGGTCATTTGGTTTCAATATAAGGGCATAGGAGCCCAAAATATACATTTTTTAGTTAAAAATGGCTATAAATCCCAAAATAACTCATTTTATAAGTGCTCTATGAAGAAAGTGTTGATGGGGTCCTGTTGTCATATGTCCAACTTACCTTTGTACCAAATTTCAGGTCATTTGGTTTACATACAAGGGCATAGAAGCCAAAAATATACATTTTTAGTCAAAAATGACTGAAAACCCCAAAATAACTAATTTTTGAAGTGATCTATGAAGAAAGTGTCAATGGGGTCCTGTGATTATATATTCAATGCACCTCTCTGCCAAATTTCAGGTCATTTGGTTTCTATACAAGGGCATAGGAGCAAAAAATATACATTTTTAGTCAAAAATGGCCAAATACCCTAAATTAACTCATTTTTGGAGTAAACAATGAATAAAGCGTTGATGGGGTTCTGTGGTCATATGTCAAACGCACCTATGTACCAAATTTCATGTCATTTGGTTTTAATACAAGGGCATAGGAGCCAAAAATATACATTTTTAGTCAGAAATGGCCAAAAACCCTAAAATAACTCATTTTTTAAGCAATCTATGAAGAAAGTGTTGATGGTTTTCTGTGCTCACATGTTTAATGCACATCTGTACCAAATTTCAGGTCATTAGCTTGTAATACCAGGGCACAGGGGCCCAAAATATACATATTTTGTCTAAAAATGACCAAAAACCCTAAATATCATAAATTCTAAGGCCTCTATCCTGAAAGTGAAAAAAACGCCTGGGGGTATTTGCTACTTGTACCACCCTGCCAAATTTCAGCTCATTTGGCCCAAAAATGAAAAAGTTGAATCCATTTGAAGATTTGACAGGAGGAGAACGAAAGGAAAAACAATATATTGCAATCCCATACTATGTATGGATTGCAATATAACTAGAAAGGCCGACATTTGCTTAGGAGCAAATACAGCATATTGCAATCCATCTTCATCCTTGAAAAAATCCCAAAATTCAACAATTTGAAGTAATGTTTGCTCAAAGGGAAAATGAAGTACTGTGAGCACTTGTCCTACACACCTTCATGCCGAATTTTAGGTCATTTGGTTTCAATATAAGGGCATAGGAGCCAAAAATATATATTTTTTAGTAAAAATGGCTAAAAATCCCAAAATAAATCATTTTATAAGTGCTCTATAAAGAAAGTGTTGATGGGGTCCTGTTGTCATATGTCCAATTTACCTTTGTACCAAATTTCAGGTCAGTTTATTTACATACAAGGGCATAGAAGCCAAAAATATACATTTTTAGTCAAAAATGACTGAAAACCCCCAAAAAACTAATTTTTGAAGTGATCTATGAAGAAAGTGTTGATGGGGTCCTGTGAGCATATGTTCAATGCACCTCTGTACCAAATTTCAGGTCATTTGGTTTCAATACAAGGGCATAGGAGCATAAAATATACATTTTTAGTCAAAAATGGCCAAAACCCCTAAAATAACTCATTTTTGGAGTAAACAATGAATAAAGCGTTGATGAGATTCTGTGGTCATATGTCAAACGCACCTATGTACCAAATTTCAGGTCATTTGGTTTTAATACAAGGGCATAGGAGCCAAAAATATACATTTTTAGTCAAAAATGGCCAAAACCCCTAAAATAACTCATTTTTGAAGTGATCTATGAAGAAAGTGTTGATGGTTTTCTGTGCTCATATGTCCAATGCACCTCTCTACCAAATTTCAGGTCATTAGCTTGTAATACCAGGGCACAGGGGCCCAAAATATACATATTTTGTCTAAAAATGACCAAAAACCCTAAATATCATAAATTCTAAGGTCTTTATCAAGAAAGTGAAAAAAACGTCTGGGGGTATTTGCTATTTCTACCACCCTGCCAAATTTCAGCTCATTTGGTCAAAAAATGAAAAAATTAATCCCATTTGAAGATTTGACAGGAGAAGAAGAAGAAGAAACACAGGAAAGACAATATATTGCAATCCCATACTATGTATGGATTGCAATATAACAATATATTGCAATCCCATACTATGTATGGATTGCAATATAACAATATATTGCATCCATACTATGTATGGATTGCAATATAAATAGGTTTTAACTGTTAAACAGCAGAGTGAGATATGAGGTGTGTAGCTGTAGCTACGTCTGTTGAGAGGGGCATTAGATATATAGTTCTTAGTTCGTGTGCAGGTTCTTCCCGAACATAAAATGTCTAAGTATTATCCCACGGGCATGTAGTTTGCCCACAAAACGTTTACATCAATTTATTCTGATAATTAGTACGACAGTACAAAGTATATATTTCTGGCACTGTATATTACTTCGTATAATTTTGTACGTCGTTGCCCAGTGACAGTGGTCCACGAATCGCGATATAATTGAATATAGTGTTGGCACTACCGTAACCATGACGAGGAATTAACCATCATGCTGGATGTCAAGGCTTTCTCCCAGGCATTTTCACCTTCCATAATTTTCTCATTTATGAATGATGGAGGAACTGCAGTTCTACTGAACATTGACTGCTGGGTATGAAAGAATTCTAAAGATAATTTTTGGACCATTTGGATGATGTCAAATTTTATATATTGCCCGAATAGTCTTTTTGCTAATTAAAAATATAATCCTTTTGTAAATACCACTGCAATGAAACTATGTTTTCAATGTGCATAACAATCAAAGTTACGATTGTATTTTCGGACATACGAGTAATAATATCTACTTTTAATTACTGTATGCAGCTATTAGAATAAAATTTATTTGACTTATTAAAAATGTCTTTTTGATTAATTAGTAACTACCAGAAGAGTTACTAATTTCAGGTGGGTTTTCAATTTGTACATTTTATGTTTATATATCATATACGTTTATTTTTCTGCAGCAATAGTACAAATATTACACATAAATCTAAAGGCCTGAATATGTCCATATATAGTACGGCACGACAGCACTGAACTGAAAATCAGGATATGTCTTTTTTAAGGGGCAGAGAGTAAACAGGGATCGTCTCTTGTTCAACGTGGTGGTCAGTGTCCCTCTTTTTAGAAGACAATAAATATATCCTACCACCTGTACTACAGACGTCTCTCAGGGACATTCAATACTCCAGGTCAAGGATTTTCATGAAGGCTCTTTGAAAAAGATAAAACCCACCACCTTGTGCCTGTAATGAGTTAAGCCATTCATGCCTTTTCCTGGTAGTTGTCCTAAATACTGGTAAGATTAGATACCGACGTCTCTCAGGTACATTCAATACTCCAGGTCAAGGATTTTCAAGAAGGCTCTTTGAAAACGATAAAACCCACCACCTGGCGCCTGTAATGGGTTAAGCCATTCATGCCTTTTCCTGGTAGTAGTTTCCCTAAATACTGGTAAGATTAGATACAGACGCTTGCCATGTTATTCCACATACATGACACAATCAATAGTTCAGGTCAGGGCTGTTTACCAAGGCAAAATCAGATTTATGTCCTCGTTTGTAGGTTTGCTCTAGATATGGTAGACCTAGGGTTACCTGTTGAATTTGTTTTGTTAAAGTTTTTCTACTTGTAACACAAAGGATCGTACAGTGAGAAAGTCCAATTTGTTTTGTTGGAAATTTTATTTTGTTTGATTGAAATCTCTCATGATATAGTTTGTCGTTAGATAGCAAAGTTTGGCACAGTAGAAATACATTTAACAAAGATCATCGGGCAAAACGTCATTACAAGGGATACAAGCCAAAATAAACTTCTCTGTATTCAAAAATACAGAAACAGAAAAAAATTTAAGGTTGATGTCCTCTAGTGAAGAAGTTGTCGACTCGCAAAGTTTATTTTTCAGATCTTAAATTTTCATATGTTAGCTTCAGTGAGGTTAAATGCGTGCATGAAGTAAGTAAAAAAGATGTTAGTAGAAAGAAGTGATTTCCAGGCACGTTTGTGAACGGGTCTAAAGGTGTAGATAATGACGGAGCAGAGTCAGTCGCATGCGATTTCTTATCTATCAACCAGCAAGTCTCTCAACATCATAGGTGATGGATATGCCAAAAAGCAGTTACACAAGCAACTGGATATGGTTTTGGAAACTATCAGACTTTTCAACTGGAATCCACCAGTTTTCGTCAGTGACACTGATGTGATCTGGAAGAAATAGGTCTTTTATACTCTAACTATGAATGAAGACAACTTCAGATGTCCAAGAGGAAACGTTGTAAGACAATTTTAAACTGAAGGCAATCTGGATTCCAAATAAAACAAAGGTAGGGCAAAGTCAAGCTGAAGACAATTTTCTTTATATTTCAAAGGAAAGCAAGACTAAGACACAGGTAATTCAAATGGATCAATTAGCTCTGGTTGTTTTAGTTGCAGGAGGTAAAAGTTTTTTTTTGCCGCCGAGGGGGGGGGGGGGGGTAGTGCTATGTCCCAAGTACCGGAAAGTTCCATACGTAGTCCCCTTTTCTGTTGAGGGTGGGATTGTATATCCTCTCATATATAAACGTTGGATACTTTTCTTGTAGAAGGAATTTTCAAGAAAGAAGTTGCCTACAAGTGCCACTCTGTGTTTCGCTGAGATCCTTGAGGCTAACCACATGTTTTAACATTTATTCATGAGAAGCTCAATTCGGTCCACAGGCCGCTTTTCAATGAGGTCTTGAGGGAAGAGGTAATGGTTCGGTACAAAATATAACCGAGGTACTGTTTACATCATGTCATGTAGAGGTCAAATCTAGAGCGTGTTAGAAGCGATCCTAGCCTCAGAATGTCAGAGTGATTAACAATGCGGTATGATACAGTATACAGGGTTGGACAGGTCCATTAGCCTAATTGTCCAGGGCAAGTGATCGGGCAACTGAATGTTCTACCCCACTTGTCCGTTCGGGCATGTAAGCTTTTTGCATTGAGAGAGAGTTTGATATACTGGTTACCTTTCACAGTCATAAAAGCAAGCATTGATCAACACAGAAAAATAAAACTAACAATAAAAGAGTTCCTTCGATGGAATTGAAAATACTTACTTATTTAGACAAATGTGATTGAAATGTCCAGACAAGTGAAAAGTTAGTTTGGGCAAGTAGATTTTTATGTACTTTTCCGATATGACAATTTTAGAGAACTTGTCCAACCCTGGTATTTCTTTACTGTGTCATCGGTGGCTTGGAGTTTTTTTCTCAATATGACTTAGCCTAGATCATAGCCTGATTGTTGCAATGCACATTTACAATTACAAATATGTGAAGATGACGTCTAGAGATAGGATTGATAGCCAGTGGAATCTGCTAGTGCCCTAGTAAGAACAGAGGTTTGTCTCTTAAGTGACCGTAACCGTGGACATGTCACCGAGCAAAAAAGGCGCATTTGTTTCAGACAACACCAGACTGAAAATAATTGTATAAACACCCAAAATGTTGTTATATGTAGCGTTGACTTGTTTCTTGTAAGTTCTCATAAGACAAGTAAGAAGACAATTGTGGTTTCGAAGGAACACATACAGTAGCGAACTATAAGCACGGTACATGTACAATGAAGTCCAAAATCACCAGGAATTCGGATCAACGTTTCTATGTTAAAACTGGATAATCATCCTCGTAAGGAGAAGACCATTTGAAACGGAATCTATCATATTTGGCACAGTTGGCATTAAGTCAGAATGGTCTTCTTACAGTCAATAGTCTGATGAGATCATATTGAATTAAATTAGATTATATCTTGAATAATTGTCTTAATGCAAATCGACCTGCACTACTCCTCAAGAGAAACGGAATGACAAAAACATTGCTGCATTAGCAGGAACTTTTTGAGGCCTATTCTAGTAACTTAAAGCCATTTAACATATTCCACAATATATTTCATTGCACAATAGAATATACAACACTGCTATATTTTGACAATATCATCATTAACATTCGAGTGAATTCAGTTCTTCAGTAGTCCATAACCTAATGTCTGGCATCATCTACAGTACAAAGTGCCATATAAACTTAAGGGTTTTTTTTAAGCTGATTTTACGTAGCATTAGACACGGGTCTCGCTAGCAGTCTCGTGAGAATAGACGAGATTCCAGATTGTCTCGGAAATTCTAACGATACTTGATAATATCATGCCCATGCCTGTATGCAAACATGTTCGTTCAGTAATATAGATCTCCTTTTTTTAAAAACTGATGTGACTTATACAGCGTCTCGCTAATAGTCTCACGATGATTGACGAGATTCCAGATTGTCTCGGAAATTCTCGCGATACTTCACGGTATCAGGCCCATGCCTGTATGCGCCCGTGTTCGTTCAGTAACGATACCGTCGGTTTCTCCAAACCGAAGAGGCGGACCTCCAGTTTCTCCAGAGTCGTACAGAGACCTCTCGCCATTTCTATCGGACGACATTTTCTCAACATGAGGAACGCATCTCTCAAGGTCATACCCTGGTGCGTCATCAAGTACTGAATCACTACTGCGGCTGCGCGGGATTTCCCGTGCACGCTGTGGACCAGCACCCGCTTTCCCTTCTTCCGCGCAGACTCGATAAACGTGTTGATCTCCTCCAAATAAGGCTCGATGTCGACGTCATCCTTGTCCTCGATGTGAACGTTCAACTTCGCGCGTGCGTGCTTGCTGGCCATCGGACACGTACACGGACATCTTTTAATCTGCTGAGCAAGCACTTCCTTAGAGGTCAAGTTCGAAAGGTCAAGGATACAGTCTATGGAGTATCTGCAGAGCTGCTGCTCGTTGTACCCTGCTTCCAAGTCGCCGATATAAAGATGATCTTGAACTTCCGTGATATTGACGTCACGGAATGGTGACGTAGGGCTCATCGGAACGTCATCAACATCTTCAGAAACAGCTGATGACTTCGGACTCGGAGGTCTCTTGTCTAAGTTCCCTGTACTTCTGGACAAGCTGCTGGGTGCTAAACTCTCCTTCCCTAGACGATATTTCTCAACTTGCTTGAACCTGCCGCTCCCGTCCGTAGAAATGGATAGGCCCAACTTCCGGTGGCCTCGTTGTGGTGCGACCTGGTTTCCGGCGTTCGATTTCGCGCCAACGTTGAACACAAACCTGTCGTTTATTCTCGCCATTGCCAGCGGACTCACCAATCCGTTCACCAGATGGGAGGGCGGGCTGAGCTGGTTCGGGCTCGAGTCACAGCTTTCGGGCTCATCTACGTCACTTCCGTTTCCGTCGTTCCCAGGGAACGATGGCTCGCACGATCGTACGAAGATGAGATTCGGACAGGATCCAGTTTTAGACATCATCTGTCCTTCGTTGTGAATCTTTCTCGTTTCAAACGTTGGTGACCGTCTGGTTCTGTGTGCAACTTTTGGAGGGTCGGGTTCTGCAGATGAAGTGGACTTCCTGGCATGCGCCATTTTGTGCGCCATGAGTCGCAGTGGGGAGGGCGGCTTGCTCTGCAAGGCAACAGAAATCACATCAAACAAAACATCACAGCCTTCGTTCTAGTTGGATTTCCTGGGAACTGTTTGAAGGTCGTTTCTAGGACATGTTTTAAGATCGCAGACAGGTACACAGAGGTCTTCTGAAATGTTTGAAGACTGTCTTACACCAAATCAATTTGTCCCTGCAGGATGAGGATATTAGGTCAACGGCTTATGAAATGTGGGATGAAACAATGGGAATTTTTCATCTTTATTTAATAAGATTCTTAAAGGTTGCATCGCACTGACCGTCAGTTTTGACATGTTTTGAAAGCAGAAATTCTCCTTAAGTAACGTTGATCAATACGACATGCACTTCTCTCATTCTTCATTCTATCAAATCATGTATGATATATAAGCCATTTAAGAGGGTATTATACTTTATGTATTTGCTTCCAGGATCAATAGGTTTATAGGGCGAAGCATTTACATGCACTCAGACTTGTTTCTTCACATCATAATGATCATAATGGCATAGGCTATCAAAATATTTTGAGTCGGCGTCACATAAATACCTAAGTTGCAGCCCACCATGGTTGATATTTGGAAACATTGTCAAAAAGTAATGACATATCTCTATTCCTCTGTCCAAGTCTATGCATTACGCAACATAAAACGTTACAGTTCTCGCCAGTTGAGATGGCCGTTAGGAACGGGTATTTGTAATAGATGTTTGGAAAAGACCATTTGAGATGGCCGTCTAAGATGGCACGATTTGATAAATGGCATCTTCAGGAGATATGGGATAGGAAATGAGACCCTTGGTGAAGTTTTCTTTCTTATCAGCACCTCGTAATTGCATCTCATTCTCTAAAGCACACTCACGACTTAATAGTCTATTTGCAAACGTTGCTAAGGTATCAACATGCAATTTTCCACTATTTGCCTCGATAGCATCAAGGCGTCTCATCCACTGCATAATATAGCAGATTTCTACATCTTTTGTGTTACGGCTTTTTTATGCTTCTATCACGTTCTTTAGATAGTTTTGCAAGAAAGCGTTTTGCAAGGACATCACATTTTTATAGATTTAAGCCGTTGAATGCATTTGGTGAAAATATCATCAGTGGCAGTGGGAAACGGGGTTTCCATGTAACTTTGTTGATGCAGTTAATGGTTCAATGTTATTCCGTTTGTGACTTATTTTATCACCATATAGAACCCCATCATATTACATCACGTTTCTACAGTATCAAGTCAACGAATCAATTTTTGCGTCTTTTTAAAGCCTTGCGGTGTTTGGGCATAATGTGATAACGAAATGTAGGAAACTCTGGCCTTTACTGCCAGTGGGTTAATCTCTGATTGACCCCTAAAGATCATTATGTAAGGCAGCAAAAACGCTATGAATTATATGCAAAAAGTTCTCTCCCTCGAAATGGCTTGTAAATTTCTTTAGGTCGTATTTCCCAAAATAATTTTAATCAGGTTCACATCGGATCAATGTGATTATGCGTATAACGGTTGGGCATGAAAGCGAAATTTGATATATGACTGAGCCAGAAAAACACTGTCTCGAAAAGACCTTTTAAACTTTTTAAGGTCTTACTTACTTCAGAAAATAATTCCACCAGGGTCTAATGGTCTTACATCGGATCGATATGGTGATGTATTCAACGACCCATATTTGAGACCAAATACCGAAGCTTATCTGACATTTACACTATTTGAGTAGTCGGTGCATGTATTGAATTTTCTTCGTCCTTGATATTGTTATTTTTTGGGTCAAGCATGGATTTGTTCGCTAGCAATGGAGCCTGGTGTTTGCTGCTAAGGCTAAGGGCTTTGACAGCAGATGTAAAGGTCTTTCATTATGGATTAACACTACATAGACTGTGAAAGCTTCTCCACGTACGTCAATGTTGTACACAAACTGAACTTTAAACATGAGAATTCTGTCGGATCAGTCTCCCCTTGAATATGATCCACTTGTGAACTTAAGACACAGTGCTTAACTGTTAATGTGGTCTACGTAGGAGACGTAGGGGGGGGGGGGGGGTGGCGGTGCTTTAGGTAGCGATGCAGCTTTCCTTGAACATTGGCCCAGACTAAAGTTACGTGTCCGTAACGTCAGGCGCCAATATTTATATATTTATTTATTAATTTGCAAATTCATGCCCGAAGGCTAATCGCAAGGGTACAGACAGTAAATAAGTAAGAAGTGTCTATTCTATTCAGCTATCTATATACATGATTCTACATTCTTTACTGGGAGGTTTGACTTCTTCTTTGGAGGCAGTGGCTGATGAAAAGTCCCACGTCTTTAATGACTAGTGGGTTCTGTGATTTTAACAGGAATCTGGATTTTTGGAGGTTTACCAACTGGTGAAAGTTTCAAATATTGTATTGATTGTTTGGAAAAGGTTGTTTATAATAATAGAAAACCATGATATCTTGAAAAAGGCAGAAGCATAATATACGTCTGACTGTCGTCTTATTTTCAATACTACTACAACATATACGCAGGGGACGGGGGGCGATACAACCTCCTTTGTGCATTGGCCCAGTACCAAAATAACGTGTACGTAACGTCAGATGACAGAGATAACAACCATGGTATCTTAAAAAAAGGCAGAAGAATATTTATAAAGGTCTAATTTTCAATACATATCGAATGTTGTGATTCAGAACAAAAATGACCTAACTGACCTTTTTCTGTAGCTTCGGAGACAGAAGAGACGAGGCAGAGTGCGCCTGCGCCTGCGTGAAGTCTGACGTCATCCGCTTCGCCTCTTCAGCTGTGTTCCGTCCCGACCCGTCTGTGGACATGGACGCCGTGAGCTTCCGGTGAGTATTGCGCATGACAACCGGCGGGCTCTTACCCTTCCCTCCCCCTCCGCACGAAATGGTCAGGTCCGGACAGGAGCCATGTTGGCTGCTCTCAAGTTTCCAAGATGGCGTCGATGACGTGCTCCCGGAAATGACGTCTCGCGGTGACGTACTTCCGTCCTCCCTGGCGCACTTCTTGGATTCCAAAGCCTTGACGGCACCACCCGGGACAGAGCGCGGTCTGTTTCTCGGTACCTTTGAAGAAGATATGAAGATTTCAAAGAAAGAATGGTCGGATATATTTCTACAGACGTTTCTACATAAACAAGAATACATGCAACAATGTAGGTCAAAAACGTGTTAAGAAATACGGAGCTTTAAATCTAGTGGCACATAATTTCAGGCCATATTGAACACAGATTAAGTGGTGACAGCTTGTTCTACATACTGTCATGTAGACCTATCATCCCTATTTATCTATCTATTCCACGAAAGATTGGTCGATGAAGCCATACATTGCCTAATAGGGAACTCCAAAGGAATGAGAGGAACCGGAAAATAGCTTACATGATAGCAAATCCGCGGTGATGCTACTTCCAAGAAAATCCAATTTTCAGCCCTGTGAACCGCAAATGTTATTTGCTTTCGGTAAATCCTCCCTGACTGACAGGCACATGGACGCTCGAGTGGTTCGTTTGATAGCATAATTGAATATTAACGTCTCCTGGCGAATACGTGAGGCTACTAGAAATGACCAGACTGTGTCTACTGGCCGGATGGAAGTTGTTTAGGGCTACCTGTGGTGCTACAATAATTTATGAAGATTGGACACTAAGGCATATATCTTTAAGTACTAATTACATGTTTTTTTAGTTAAACAACAAATCAAAGTATATCTAGACTGTATTTATTTCTCAATTTCAAGGGTAAAGACGAATTTTTGTTAAAATGTTATAGGTTTTTCATTCAATAATTTGAAAGGTGGGTGGTATGGGCAGGAGACGATGGTAAAATGGCTAAAATTTGCTTGGTTCAATGGCATCTGTTTTGAATATCTTTTTACATGACGACTTTTATCCATCATAGGGGGCGGAATTGGGAAGATTTTTTTGTCTACTAGTATCCAAACAGCAAAATTCCATCAAAGGACGGAAGAACGGACGCTGGCTATAACCCTGTTGTAATAAGTGTTATTGTTATTGTTATTGGGTGGGCCAACTACTCACTCTTTGCAGCCAGGGGCTGAATTGCGAGGAGCTTACAATAGGTGGGGCTAAAATCGCAGTTAACCTTTGACCCTTACGTTCGTGTCGCCATACGGCAGGTCCGTCCCGTTCATCTGCAGACTCAGCGACTTGCGCAGACTCCGAGACATTTTTCCCATCGTCCCTTGGTGCTCCCCTCCCGACACGCTTTGCGGCAGGTCTTCCGAAGACGTCTTGGAGAGGGAAAGTCTCCGCAGTCGGGCCAAGCCCTCTATCATGTCTTCGGCTGTCTTAAGACACTAAAAAGTGAAAGTGAAGGAAAATAAGAATATTTAAAGACAAGCTTAATCTACAGTTGATATACATTTTCTCTGCTCTTTCTAGCTTGCACGGAATGCGAAAAGTTGGGCAAGCCTTCTATAATATCTTCGGCTGTCGTAACACTGGGAGGTAAAAGAAACTTAAAATATTGAAAAGACGAGGTAAATCTACATACGTACAGTTGACATACATTTGAGCCTATACCAGGTTCCGCGGATAGGTGCTCTAATAGTAGAAATTGGGCAAATACTGTCAATAGTACGCTAGGGGAGTCGGCCGACCAGAGGACTTATTTCAGAGGATATATTAGTCCACCGATCCGCATAGCCTGTTAGAGCCTTAAGCATTTTATCTGTTCCCTCTAGCTTGCACAGAATGCACAAAGTTGGGCCGAGCTGTCTATCATTTCCTCTGATGTATGAAATAACTGGAAAGCAGCTGGAATTGAGAACATTTGGTAGAAAAGTCAGATCCCTGTTGATAAACAATTTTAAGCCTCCCTCTTGCACGGGATATGCCTACCCAATTAGCTGCAAATGCGTTCCTGCTATTGCAAAGATGGTTGAAGATATTTTGACGAGGAAAGAGGCTGAAGTTTAGCAACACGGTCTATCAAGTTGATATTTTCTCAGTCTCAAAAACTGAGAAAGAAAATTCGAAAAGGGTGTTGATAGGCTTGAATTAGGACTTTTTGATGATTGAATTGTTAATGACAATGGATATGGAAAACTTGGATATGGAATAATTTCTTCTGGTTTTGAATAGTTAGCCCACCGATTGATTGCTCATTTTGCAATTGTGTTGTGTCTTTTTTCTTCTTCTGTGCCTTGGTGAAAAACAGTGTTCCGTGCTAGTAACTCAGAGAGACAGCTTGTGCAAAAAAGGAAAGAAACAGTTTGTTAACATAACTCATAACCGAAATTCAAATTTTACACAATTCTACTGTGCTTCGGAGTATAGACCCTGGATACAGCGTGTCCCTGCACTAGAAAGACACAATGTTATGTACTAGTAACTAAGAGAGACAGCCTGTAACGGCAAAAAATGATAAAACAGTTTGTCAACATAACTCATAAACGAAATTCAAATTTTACACAATTCTACTGTGCTTCGGAGTATAGACCCTGGATACAGCGTGTCCCTACACTATAAAGACACAATGTTATGTACTAGTAACTCAGAGAGAAAGCCTGTCCAAAAAATGATGTACAGCAGTTTGTGTTTATAGCTCATAAGCGGAGTTCAAATTTTCTATAATTCAACTGTGCTTCTGAGTATAGACCTTGGATACAGTGTGTCCTTATACTGTAAAGGCATTTAAGTTCGCGGGGATTTGATTTCGCTACCGGTAGCGGGTAAAAGGGCTTTTCGCGGTAGATTTAAGTTCGCGGTAACACCATTGACAGCAGTCTAATACCATAATAGAAAAATGTTCGCAGTGGTTTTAAGTTCGCGGTGAAGTGATCACCGCGAAAACCGCGAACATTAATCCATCGCGAACATTTCTGCATTTACAGTATTAGAGACAGACTATATACATCAAACACAGTAATTCATCAAGCACTTCAAACGTTCAGACCTAATGGAAAGGGCGTCCTTGGTTGATAATGCCAGTGATTATGTTAACCCCACTTCGGGGTAATTCTCAAGGACATGATTGTGATGAAGTGGAGTGTTATGTAAAGGGTACCCTGCGGCATGATTATGTTCTTTACACCAGAGAGGGGGATTGGTATCTGTTACTGTGTATGTCCAAGTTATGTGTCAGTTATGTATGTGTCCAGGGACGCGTCCTGCAAAATAGGCCATAGCTTCATTATAAAATTGAACTAGTTTAACTGTAATATCCAACACAAAAATTGGACTCACCCGAATTTTCGACTGAACAGTACCATGTCTTTGTTATAGATTGAACAATGCACTGCTGTATGACGTCCCGATGTTCAGATAGATCACGTACGCGTGACTCAGCAAGCAGTGAATCATAGGTTGCAAAAACTTTCGTTTACATGCATAGTCTCCACTCTTATTAAAGCAAGCATATACGAATTCAGAATGTTTTGTTGTATAATGTTGGATGCATTAGGATGTCATAGTATATATTATTTAGATAATTGTTCTTTTTCTAAAAGTGCAGATCGCAATAACGTTTTATCAATGATGCACCATCTGCGTGCCTATTACATAAGGCTCTGGGGTCCTGAAACGATTGCCAGCAAAATGTACCTCAAGTGGATGGGACATAAACAATTTCTTCAAGCTTGTGCGGAGGACATTCTGAATATTTTCTCCACTCCAATAGGTAGATTGTCGTAACGAATCTCTGATGTCTCCTGGCTGGTTGTCAAATTGTCTGATTTTTTTTTCAGAAAAAAAAACTGTCACCAGCACAGCTGGGTTTCTGAAGCTAAGTTTTAGCTGATGCGAAAAAAAGTTGCATTTTTTGCTACTTGACAAAAGAATTGTGAGTGTCCACTTAAAAAACTCATCTTAAGCTCAGTTCAGAACAGGATATCAAGTTTAAGGATAGCTTGAGACAGTATTTCCTTTGTATACCGAATCACCATGGTTTGTTCAATACGTCTGTTTAAAGAGTAGCACCTTATATAAGTCATGCGTGCTGGGTAACATTTGTTTTCAGCTCTCCTTCGTTCTTATGGTCAACACAGGAGAATGTCAAGTTTACCTTCAACTACAATATTTGCACTGCCTCCATAAACTCTTGTCTTAGTCATACGTCAGTGTCACCGTGAATGCATGCAGCAATACTGTAATATAATGTATAGGTTTACATTGTATCGAGCTTTTAAAACTTTTTAAATGGTAGTTTATACGTTTTTCAATAAAGGTAATTCTTTTAGAATCACTGCATAGTGCATCTAGTTGTGACGTTTGTCTCATATTAGCTTCAGCCCCTAACACAGGCTAGTCGCAATCATCATCATTATTGACTTTGTTCTACATCTACATGTACAGTCTTTTGAAAAGTCATGATGTAGCTGCATTCAGCCTTTCTTCATTCTCAGTCCATAGCCCTACGGTGTGGAATGAACTATCTACTGAACAGCGACAACGGACAATAGTAACTAAGCTTTGAAAACGGACTGTCAGCAGGACTTACAGTTGTACATTGCTACCCTTTTTCTAAGTTATTTTTAGTGTATGTCACAATAATGTTGTATGTTCACGTATATGTGTCCAGCGGCACCTGAAAAGCAGGCAGTAGCCTGAGTGTGATTTCCCTGGTAAAAAAAAAAGATGAATGAAAAATGAATGAGACGCAATAGATTAAAAGATCGTACAAATATGCCCAAATAAAGAGCGGAGTTTGCAAAAGCAATAGAAATCCACAGCCTGCCCAAGGGGTCTTGCAGAGACTTTCAAATTAACGGTCATTCATCAATTCGGACCCTGTGATGTCACGTGGCGTACCTGCTGATGACGCATGTCGGTGACCTAATTTCTCTGTCAGGAGAAATGAACACGTCAGTTGCTAGGCAACGGAGAGCATGACAGACGTTTTAATCGTCTGAAATTCCAGACCGTGCCACACTTATACAAGGGAGAAATGCTGACATGGATCCTAAGCAATCAATATGCAGAAATCTGAGAAGGATCTAAAAAACAAAAATTGATAATCTGTTGATGAAGGAGGCTAGAAATCCAGGTGAACAATATCTAGAGGCAAAATTTGATTTGTACAGCTGGATAAAATAGGAGGCCTTCCGTTACTCTTTGTCAGTGGTACTACAATGAATTGGTAGACCAAATCAATACAAGTAAATTAAATCTAACTGGAAGTAGCTACTTGCAGATAAATGCATAACTATAAACTGGTCTGCTTATAGAGGTGATAAGTTAAAGTAAGTTGTAACAAGAGGGTCATTTGTGGTCAACATACTGATGATGAGGAGAACCTCAGCCTAATATGGTGAGGCTTTTACAACGGCTATTTTATACTGTACAGTCACCGGAACTTGCCCTTTGTAATAGCCTTCTACTGTATGTATTCATACAGCCAAACTCACTCACTGTCGCACATGTACACTGCAAAGCTACTTGATCAGATCAAGACTTATAACTGTCAATGGTTTTTCTGTGTTGTACCAATTAATAAAGGCCAAACAATGATCAAGTGATACGGAATGTGCTGTCTTCTTGTATCTTTAACATGCTAAATTATTTCCGTCTGGTGACAGGAACACAGCTACAATTTCAATAGAAACGCTGTGACAAGGATCACAATAACAGGCTAATAATAATAGAAAGGCCCTTGTAATCAGAAATGCTAATTGTGTCCACAAGGTGTTTAGGAATACCATCTGACAACATGATACATCTGTCGACATCATAATCCAAACCACTCAAGACT
This sequence comes from Branchiostoma floridae, assembly GCF_000003815.2. NCBI lineage: Eukaryota > Metazoa > Chordata > Leptocardii > Amphioxiformes > Branchiostomatidae > Branchiostoma > Branchiostoma floridae. The sequence continues at coordinate 166,923 of NW_023365730.1, forward strand.
TCCTTAACCTCATTTATTCATTCGTCATATAAACGCACGGGTTGCACCTGCGTGGTGCCTGTATGTAGGTCCAGTATTGTTATGGGGCTGAAACATTTCTTCCCTAATTGTGGCATTACACAGCAATTACAATGGATGGGGAAGTAAATCTGCAGCAGCAGCACAGAACCCGATTAAGAAATTAGCTCAGAGAGGTTAAAGTGGTAAACATTGCCAGCAGGACAAGAAATGTTAATGTTGCTTACGTTGGAATCGACTTGAATGTTTTTGCTCACATGACATATAACCAAGTCAACAAGCTTCAATTGCACTGAGATTTATCACTGCAAATGTTTCGGTAGTTCTTCTTGTAAGTTTTCTCGGGGCGATACTACAGGAAGTAGATTCAGTCAGTATATCGCCCAGAAATCAGCAGACCTACTAGTTCCGAAACATTGGCAGTTAAATATCTCATATTGCTTGCAGAAAACATTTTGTTACCCATTAAGTTATCAACCTAACTAAAACCTTTCCAAGCGTAACGTTAACTCAATTATTTACTACCAACATTTCAACATTTCAAAACCGAAACAAAAAATACAACATACTGAAAATCACACAAACCTACGGCTATGCTGACGTCTTCGACTATCTCCACACGTAACCACTCTCGCTCCTTTCTGCCTGCGACGTGCTCTAGAAATCTTCTTCCCCACCTTCTCTCAATTGCACTTTGCGCTAATACTAATTTGAAGGCGCACACCGCCCGTCTTGAGTGCTTGGTAAACGCTGACGATTGTGATGAAATTGCGGTGCTTAGCGACGCGAGAAGCATGAGCTGAGACTCCCCGACACAGTCTCTCACGTCAATCCCCCGCTAGCTCCTTTTGAAGCGCAGAAAAGCGAGAGATCGTGTTAACGCGACACTTTGAAGCGAAATTGATGCCGTTTCTCATTCCCTGGAGTCCATTGCACAAGGACTTTTTATGCCACACCAATTTAATGTTTTGCTGTTAGGGTTTTATAAAGAAAACATTAGACCGGTGGGTAAAAAAATGAAGATCTTTGTTACTTTTCGGATCTTTTAAAAGAAAACATTGAACCGTCAGGTAGAAAAAAAAAATTTTTTTTGCAAAAAAGTCTGGGGTGGTGGGATCGAGTGGCTTACTGAAGGAACATAGCATAAATAACGAAAGATTTAGCAAATGATAAGATTTTCTTGGCACACTTTATGCAATGAATCAATATTTAGGGTGGTCAATTTCGCAATAAAATATTAATATACGTACCGTCCAAAATAACCACGTACATGCATTTAAATTTGACGCCCATAGTTCATTTGTCAGGAGAGTCAGTGAACATTTGACAAAGGGAGTCGTGGCAAGCTTTTTGTTCAAATTGGAAAGAATATAACAGCAGAATCCAGGAAGCAACAAATGGAATTGGTGTGGCCTTAGGATTAAAAGAAAGCAAGGTTTGCCCGAGGTGAGGAGATACCACTTAGGAGATTTCTTCAGGTGGATTTCATTTCAACACCGACTTTACTGACACTCCTACGTCATGTGCAAATTGCTGGGGCCAAATATCAATGATAACAATGGAAAGTACACCTTACCTATCAGGTTTCAACAGTATCGCTTATGCAGACACGAAAGCGAAAGAGCCGGACGAAGCCAGCAATGGCGGAGTATTTGCGTACATGTCTCAAACCATTAGGCCTTCGAATCAATATTGTGTTTCCAATGACGATCGTGAAAATATTATGTTCCAATTTTTTTCCTTTTGATTTCGGCCTTCAATTTAGCCAATTTTGATTATCTTAGATAACGTGGGACTCTGTTAGTGTTTGTTTTGTAAGACTTCACTTTTAGGTTCTGAATAAAGTCAAATAGTCAAATAGTGCCGCCAATTTGTAACAAGCTACAGGCACTTATTCGTAGGAATGGAGAGTTAATTACAAATATTTCTTAATAAGATAACGTCGGGATATTTGCACACCTGTTGCAAGGCTTTTCTCATTGGCCATGCCGGAAATGATGTAGAGCAAGCTTCCGGATTTAATCATCACTCTGGTGGTTCCAACTCCGATGTGGAGTGGCACTAGAGATATAATAACGTCAACACACTCAGGTTAAGCCAAGTGGGTTCTAATATGTGCTTCAAAAACCTTCTCGGTGAGCCAATTATCACAACGCACACTTCAAAGCTCATTATAAGCAGGCTTCATGAGCAATTGACATCATAACAAATGTGCTGACGTGTTGTAAGTTGTAACCATCAAATTTGATCATGTATACTTGGAGGATCATGACAACAAAGCTTCATTAAGCAGGCTTGTCCTAATTTTTGTGTTTTGACATCGGCCTCAGCTCGTACCTTTGCTCCTGAACAAGTGATACTTACATGGTCATGTGTAACATAGTTGTCTAGAACTGGTTTGGAAGATGGAAGGGTTCCAGGGGGTTTTCTCAATGTTTCCCCGTACATAGAGAATAAAAGGTAATATTGTTTTGCTGCTGTGTTCTTTCTTTATTCGTCTTTTGTCTGAAGCCAATCGGTACAGTAACCTAATGGTACAGGAATGGGTGCGAGTAGCTGAACAAAAGACTACAGCAGGCTTAGTGAAAACAATCTGCATTTTCGCTATAATTGTACCTTTGTAGTTTTTTAATCGTATTGTATTGTCGAGACGATAAACGTTTCCAAATATTTCCATATTGATAACCCACGAATAGGATATTGTTTTAAGAAGTTACCATTAGTATACAAAAGGCAAAGAAAACAACAAGGAAAATCGCCAGCCACACTAACAGTATTTCATACGATCCCTTGCAGAAGAACAGCACTAGCTATATATGCTTTGTACCGTTGTTGATAGACAACACTGCATGTCTGTACCACAGTTAATTGAAAACCCAGCAAGATTCCATTAAAGGTGTTAGTCCCATTATGAATCTCTCTCCAGATACAAAAAAAAAAAAAAAAACTCATGATGAATATTTTCACCACACCAAACATTGAATCGACAATCCCTTTACCATTTCTGCTTGGATCTGATGTTACACTACAATCACATACATCCCTTCTGTCTGGCTGGCCTTACAACACGTCAGACCGTGTCCCTTGATATTCAACAACGTGAAAGCAAAACGCCTACAATGCCTATCATACAGATATCATGAAATAGAATCGAGTCGGTTACATTTCATTTCCATTTCAAAGGCAACTCCGACCCTCCAGTGGCACGCAGACCTTGTTAGCCTATTCCCCATTGCATACAAAAAAAAGAAGATAATCAGGCAACACAACAGTGTGTTGTAGGGGTGGTACAAAATCGGTTTTTCTTCTTGGACCGATCTAAGAAAAAACGGACCTGAAAAAATTTAGTAGACCGGGTTTTGGATCGATTAGAAAATTAACAGATTGTACCGGCGCTATGGCTGCAGGCGTTCACGTGTTTTGGGACTTATAGGTAAAAAAAAAGTAGCAAGAGCAACTTATACAGTCGCAACATATACATCCAAAGGCACAGTTAGTGTTGTTTTCATGAAGATATGATTTTAAAAAGCCAGTGGATGTCAGATAATTCACCAACCAGAATCCAGTATAGCAGAATGAACCTTTGTTTTTTTATGCCACATGTTCATCTGCCTGGAGATTAAGCGTGTGCTACGCACTAGGATAGACAACAGTATAGAAAAGTCAGGTCCAAGTACGGTCCAGGTCCAACGGATCAGGTCCAGGTAGGGCTGGATACCGGTACAGAAAATTCAGGTCCAGGTCCAGTTCAGGTCCAGAGGATCAGGTCCAGGTCCGGACCTGAACCTGGACCTGATTCATTATGACTCATACCAATGGTCAATTTCATTACAAAGAAATCTGTTCGGTGGAGTACTAGGCTTACACTGGCGTTTTGTAATCCTACAACGCTAACTGCACCTGTACGATTGGCTGTAAAACTTGGTAGAAATTACTATAATTTCTACTCTACTGCACTCTTGTTATTTTCTTCCACCTGCAAGCGCCAAAACGTGTGAATGCCTGATAAAATAATCTTTTAATTTTCTAACCGGTCCAACATCCGGTCCACCTAATTTTTTCAGGTCCGGTTTTTCTGGACCGGTCCAATAAGAAAAACCGGTTTTGTACCGGTACGCTGTACCGATACCCAGCCCTAGGTCCAGGTCTGTATCAGAAGACTCCTTAGCTAGCTAAACTCCTTACTATGCAATCGGTAGATCAGCCTGGAGAGTAGCACACGCTGTAATTTGACACGAGCCCCCAGACAAGCTAGGATCCGTCTGCAGCTAATTGGAAGCTCCGCCAGAAGCCGCGAGCTCATTACACTCACATTCGTCACAGCTGAAGACTGCCGTGAACATCAGAGAGATCGTATTAGCTCAACACGTAGGCAATCAAGACCTGTTGGACACGACAGATGGTTCCCCTGTAGTAGGGTTGTGAACCGGTACAGAAAATTCTGGTACAGGCACGGTGCAAGTCCAGAGGATCAGGTCCAGGTCCAGGTCCAAGTCCGGACCTGAACCTGGACCTAACTGTGAAAACTTGTGAATGGGCGATACTCAAATCATTGGTCTTAGCTCACGAGTGCAATGAACATCAGAGAAATCGTATTAGCGCAACACGTAGGCAATCACGACCCGTTGGACACGACAGATGATTCCCCTATAGTAGGGGGTGGTACCGGTACAGAAAATCCTGGTACAGGTCTGGTCCAAGTCCAAAGAACCAGGTCCATGTCCGGACCTGAACCTGGACCTAACTGAAAACTTGTGAATTGGTCACAGATAAAGAGTACCGTGAACATCAGAGACATCGTATTAGCTCAACACGTAGGCAATCACGACCTGTTGGACACGACAGATGATACCCAACGTAGTAGGGGTTGGGTACCGGTACAGAAAATTCAGGTACAGGCACGGTCCAAGTCCAGAGGATCAGGTCCAGGTACAGGTCTGGACCTGAACCTGGACCTAACTGTGATAACTTGTGAATGGGCGATACTCAAATCATTGGTCACAGCTGAAGGGTGCAGTGAACATCAGAGAGTCGTATTAGCTCAACACGTAGACAATCATTACCTGTTGGACACGAAAGATGATACCCAACGTAGTAGGGGTTGGAACCGGGACAGAAAATTCGGGTAGAGGTACGGTCCAAGTACGTTCTAGCTACGGTCCAGCTACGGTCCAGGTCCAGAGGTTCAGGTCCAGGTCCGGACCTGAAGCTGGACCTTACTGTGAAAACTTGTGAATGGACGATACTCAAATCATTGGCAAAGCTGAAGAGCGTAGTAAACAACAAAGATGATCCCCCCGTAGTAGGGGAGGGTAACGGTACAGAAAATTCAGGTACAGGTACGGTCCAGGTCCAGAGGATCAGAGCCAGGTCCGGACATGAACCTTGACCTAACTGAAAACTTGTGAATGGGCGATACTCAAATCATTGGTCATAGCTCACGAGTGCAGTGAACATCAGAGAGATCTTATTAGCGCAACATGTAGGCAATCACGACCTGTTGGACACGACAGATGATCCCCAACGTAGTAGTTGTGGGTACCGGTACAGAAAATTCAGGTACAGGTACGGTCCAGGTCCAAAGAATCAGGTCCGGGTCTGAACCTGGACCTAACTGTGAAAAGTTGTCAATGGGCGATACTCAAATCATTGGTCACAGCTGAAGAGTGCCGTGAACATCAGATGGATCGTATCATCTCAACACGTAGGACCAGTTTGTATAGATTGTACCAGGTTGTATAGATCCAACCGTTGTGTACAATATACTGTTTTCCAGCTAGTGAACACAAGTGTTATAGATATTTTGTAGCCCTTCTTAATAAACAATCGACTTTTTTCTAAGGTTCATAGGGCCTGACGCTACCATCATGAACATAAAGAGCGGCCTATAGCGATAACTGTAGCAGCAACTCTTCTCCCTAAGTCAGAAACATCAAGCTTAGGCAAGCTAAGCTGTTGCGAGTTGGCCCCTAGTTGACATGCCTCATTCACTATTGTCAACTATTACTCTGCTGAAAGAACTAAACTTTCAGTTGTCATCATCTGTATTGTTTTGTGGTCTTAATCATCCTGTAAAATGGTGTTTTTCAGTGACATATCATTATGTTTGGCCGACCACTTCTTGTTGGTCTGGTAGAGAATGGTTAGACCGTCCAGCGCTAGACAGTAGTTAGACAAGTCTAGAGCGCACGTGTTAGCTAGAGACTCAACGAATAACATGATATCGGCGATCTCTCTCTTATATGACAGAGGTAACATGTTAAGGAACAATTTTTTTATGCTTAATAGTCAATTTTAACAGTAGTTACATTGGCACGTAGAATGAACTTTACACTGGCAGAACTATTTTATTTGCACATAAATTGATAGCTTTCTTTGTTAATTAAAAACCTACTCTTCAACGGATATTGCTCAGTTTCAACCACGTACATGTAAGGTAATGGATGCTACCTGCAACGCTTGATTGTTTGCAAATACTATCCGGTTAATTGAGTAGCTATTATTTGGCGTATCTTATTACCTACTAGATGTCTGACCTTTGTCGCTGCAGAGAGTAATTTGGTTTCTAATAGGCTGATCTATTCAGGCAGATCTCCCTGTGGTTACAATTAAAGCTTGTGGCCTATAGGTCTCTTTAAAATTCATAACATTTGCAAAACGCCTGACAACATCATCCGCCATCGCCTGTTGACCTTATCATTTTATCTGGTTACAATTAAATCTTGTGGCCTATAGGTCTCTTTAAAATTCATAACATTTGCAAAACGCCTGACAACATCATCCGCCATCGTCTGCTGACCTTATTATTTCATCTGCCAGTGGATTGGAATTAAGCCCCTTGCGGTCTATAGGCTATCATTGCCATGTAAGTCTTGTTGACCTTTGAAATAAGATCCTTGTGGTTATTATTTTAGAAACATTCGTAACGATAGATTTGCATTCAAACTTTTTGGTCTTTCCATAAGTTTAGAAAATGCCTATTTTCCCACTAAAGTATAGTCAGGAGAAGAAACATACTCGGTAGTAGTGTACGTACTCAAACAAAAAGCTAGGTAACCTTTGAAATAATATCCTTGTGTTTAATCTTTTAGAAACATTATTAACGATGGATCTGTATTCAAACATTTTGGCCTTTCTATAAGTTAAGAAAATGCCTATGTTTCCACAAAGGTATTGTCCAGAGAAGCAACATAGCGGTTTGTAGTGTGCGTACTCAAATAAAAAGCTAGGTAACCTTTGAAATAAGATCCTTGTGTGTTAATCTTTTAGAAACATTATTAACGATGGATCTGCATTCACATTCTTTGGTCTTTCTATGCCTATGTTTCCCCACAAAGGCATTTCCAAGAGACGCAACATAGCGGGCAGTAGTGTGCGTACTCAAATAAAAAGCTAGGTAACCTTTGAAATAGGATCCTTTTGTGTTAATCTTTTAGAAACATTCTCAACGATGGGATTTGTATTCAAACGTTTTGGCCTTTCCATAAGTTTAGAAAATGCTTACATGTATGTTTCAACTAAAGTATAGCCAGGAGAAGCACATACTGGGTAGTAGCGTGTTTGCTTCAATAAAAAAACTAGGTAACCTTTGAAATAAGATCCTTGTGTGTTAATCTTTTAGAAACATTATTAACGATGGATCTGTATTCAAACATTTTGGCCTTTCTATAAGTTAAGAAAATGCCTATGATTCCACAAAGGTATTGTCCGGAGAAGCAACATAGCGGTTTGCAGTGTGCGTACTCAAATAAAAAGCTAGGTAACCTTTGAAATAAGATCCCTGTGTATTAATCTTTTAGAAACGTTCTTAACGATGGATCTGCATTAAAACTTTTTTGACTTTCTATGCCTATGTTTCCCCACAAAGACATTGCCAAGAGAAGCATCATAGCGCGTAGTAGTGTGCGTACTCAAATAAAAAGCTAGGTAACCTTTGAAATAATAGCCTTGTGTTTAATCTTTTAGAAACATTCTTAACCATGGGATTTGCATTGAAAATTTTTGGTCTTTCCATAAGTTTAAAAAATGTCTATGTTTCCACTTTGTTGCCTGGAGTTGGCAAAATAGAGGGTAATGGTATACGTGCGTACGTGCTCAAACAAAAAGCACAGCAAAGTCAGAATGATTGGACTCCACGACAATACCGGTAGCTTTTACCGGCCTCGTCTTTTGCAAACTACCAAGCCACGTAAATTTGGCAACAAACCAAGTTTTACTCCATTCAAACTACCACAGGGGAACGTTTAGATTTCGTTTGAAAAACCTTGCCATAATTTTGTGGAATACATGATACCTTCCTCCGAATGTTGACATATTGAAAACATAGGTTTTATTATAGACATTGGTAAGCTTTCTGATAACAATCAGATTATCTGCTAATAATTCAATTTGCTTCTGTGTTGGTTTAAGGTAACAACCTAAAGTTTGTCCAGTAATTGAATAAAGGAAGTGGGTGATACAGAAGCAGAAAGAATGAAACATTTATACAGTTTGTCAGAACGATAGTGAATAAACTGGCGGGATGGTTTAATAAAAATGCAAAACCCTTAAGTTCGTCCAGTAACTGACATAAGGTAGCGGATGCTTCTTGAACAGTTTCAGAAGGAAGAAAACATTAATACAGTCTGCCAGAACGATACTGGTTGATGGGATATATTTCAATGATAGCTTAAATGTATTAGAAATACATTTAGTGAAGCTTTTACGTTGTACAGATATTTTTAGACTTGCACAGAGCCTATGATAGTGTCATAAATATAGTTAAAAATTCTTAGTCAGTGACTTTGTTTACAGCTGCAACTTCAACGGTAGCAAAAGCAATGAAAGATGTTTAACATTTATGCAGTCAGAACGATACTGGTTGAAAGAGCATACCTCCCATGCCGTTATTACGGCCGGTGCTGGCTGGTAAGTGGATGACCCCAAGTGTTACTACACACAACATGTAGCGTAGTGCTGTCAAGTCATCTTTCGACTGGCAGGATTACGTGAATTTTATCTAAACAATCATTAATATACAAAATGCAGTTACTCAAGCAACTGGTTATGATTTTGGAAACGGTCAAATGTTTCATATAACATCCACTAACTTTCGTCACTGACACTGAAGTGATCTGGGAGAAACTGGTCTTTAAATGCACAGGAGGCGAAGACAATTTCTCCCAGATAATTTCTAACTGGATGGTTGGGAAAAATCCTAAAGTTTGTCTAAAATCTGACGAAGGTAATGAAAATCTAAAATGCAGTTACTCAAGTAACTGGATATGGTTTTGGAAACCGTCAAACGTTTCAGATAGGGTCAACTAACTTCTGTCAGTGACAGTAAAGTGATCTTGGAGAACGAAATGTAGTGGATGCTGGAGAATAAACCATTTATGCAGTCTACCAGAACGACGCTGGCTGCTAGAACGGACCGCCCGTGTTTTTATCCCATCTGCTGCCGTCTTGATTTAAACCAGTCTGATAAGAGGATGACGACCCAAGTGTTGCTAAGACCCTAAGTCCGTCCCGTAATTGACGAAAGGTAGTCATAATATGCTACTTAAACGGCAGCAGACAGAACAAAGCATTTATAAAGTCTGTCAGAACTATACTGGATGAACTGGATGATTTCAGAAAAATTGAAATTCGTCCAGTAACTGACGGAGGTAGTGGATGCTACTTAAACGGTAACAGAGAGAAAAAACATTAAAGCAGTTTGCCAGAACGATACTGGTTGAACTTGATGGTTAAGAAAAATCCTAAATGTCGTCAAGCAACAAAAAGAATAAAACATTTATACAGACTGTCAGAACGGTACTGGATGAACTGGATCGTTTAAGAAAAATCCTAAAGCTCGTCCAGTAACAGAAAGAATAAAACATGTAAGCAGTCTGCCAGAACGATGCTGGGTGCTAGAACAGACCGCCTGTGTTTTTATCCCATCTGCTGCCGTCTTGATTTAAACCAGCCTGATAAGTGGATCTCAGGATGTGTCAGCTGTAGGCGGCTGAGTAATCAATCTTATATAGGTCGTTAGTATTCTGCTGAGGTGCTGGTGTGCAAGCAGGCAGAACAGGACTATTAACAGGCCGTAAACCGTGTACATATAGACTTGGATCGATGTCAGAAATGTTTCGTAAATCTTGCTTAAAGACGTTTATAATTTTATATGCTGTCTACTGCTACTATTTAGCAGTATATGTCGTTAGTATGCAGTGCAGTTGCCGGGTGTAACCAGGCGTATACGTAAATACACAGAATAGCACTTTTAAAAGGCAATAAAAGGTGTACATATAGACTTGGATCGATGTCAGAAATATTTCGTAAATCTTGCTTAAAGACGTGTCAGGTTCATGATTTGATATGCTGTCTATCTTCACGTCTAAATGTGTTATACTGGTGAGGTGCCGCGGTGCAAGCAGGCAGAAATGTACAGAACGGACTATTAACCCTCAAACCACCGTATGGGGTCAAAACTGACCCCAGGCGTATATCAATGTGTGCCATTATGTCATTTCTGGTCGAAAACAAATTTCCTTCCAGGAGTTTGTTTGTATATATGTCCGATAGCTTCTTTTACGATTTTACCGAGATTGGCTCATTGTTGATTAAGTTATCCTAGAAAGTTTATGCATGGTCCACTGGGGTCAAAACTGACCCCAGCATTTTTTTAAACAAACTTTTGCGACCCACACCTAAACTACTTATCGTAGGATCACGAAATTTTCAGAGAAGGATGTACATGTAAGCCAAAATTATTGTAACAACTTTTGTGCCATTATCTTGTTATATGATGACATTATGACGTCATCTAGGTAATATCGGCCGCCATCTTGGATTTTGACTGATGACGTCATCAAATTAGCATAAATTATGGATATTGAGCCATGAAATTTACGTTGAATTTTATAAGATGTGATAAACAACTGTTATTTGCCAAGAAAACCTTAAAACCTAAATGTTTAATACAAAATTAGAAAATTTTGTAATAAATATATCTGTCAGAATTCCGTTGTCATGACAACATGAAAAATGATGAACATACTTTGTTCACTGAAAATGTTTGCTATCAACATTTTCTAAAAAGTTACCAAGTTTGGTAGCCCTAGCATAAGCCATTCAGGCGCAATACGGCATTGAAGTTGGTACAGGCATCAAAAACCTCCTTCCTGGTCTGAACAGCGTTGGCGCAAAATGTGGTCCTCATGATCTTTTGCATAAACTATGATAATGAGCTAGAAGTATTCTCACCTAATCATGTCAGACTGTCCCACATAGATTAATGAAACTATACATATATACAAATCACAAAAAGAGTGACACAAAAACTGTATTTGTACAAAACGTTTTGGGGTCAGTTTTGACCCCATACGGTAATCTACGTCACAAAAAAGCTACGGTGGTTTGAGGGTTAAAAGGTCGTAACCGTGTACATACAGACTTGGATCGATGTCAGAAATGCTTCGTAAATCTTGCTTATTAAAATAAACACGTGTCAGTTTTATGATTGTATATGCTGTCTAACTTCACCCCTGATTGTGATGTTGGTGATGTGTCGGTGTGCAAGCAGGCGCAAATATACAAAAAGGGACTATCAAAAGGCCGTAAACCGTGTGCATACAGACTTTGATCGATGTCAGAAATGTTCCGTAAATCTTGCTTAAAGACGTGTCAGGTTTAGTATTGGCTATACTGTTTACTGTCACCCCTGATTGTGTTATGCTGTTAAGGTGCCACGGTGCAAGCAGGCGCAAATATACAGAACAGGACTATCAAAGGTCGTAAACCGTGTACATACAGGCTTGGATCGATGTCAGAAATGTTTCGTAAATCTTGCTTAAAGACGTGTCAGATTTTTAATTGGATAAACTGTCTACTGTCACATCTGATTATGTAGCTGTAGAATTGGGCGTAATTCAGGCAGACTCTTTGAGATACTCAATGCATGCATCATATCATGATTATTCATGTCTCCTAATGCCTGTAATCTGTAGATCTATCTGTGTGCATTTTCTTATTTAGATTTAGATTTATTTAGATTAAAGACTAGACAAACCAATAAATGGTAAACAGCTTAGCTGATATATTTCCTCATTAACCCTTTAAAATTAATATTTATCTATTTATGGAATATTTGGACAACTCAGATCCTATTTTATTCTGTCGAATTGATTTCCAACGGTGCATATAAAAACATCATCATATATATTAAATGATAATAGTACAGAAAGTTGTAACATATATATATTATAAGGAACAGAAGGCAAAAAAATATGCTTTACATGATCAAAAATGAGAAGACCATAGAAAACAAATTAAAATCGTGTCCTTTACTCGTCCAAGCTCACATTTGGTTAAAGGATACCCGTGTCTTACTATCATTAACTCTTCCATAGCGGTTTAGAATTATGCACTATTGCTACGCCGCTGCCCCAGCTGAAGTTTTAGTTCATATTTTAGAAATATGCTCGTATACACCCATGAAATAGGTACGATTTTCAGATGCGTACCAGAGTCTGTCTCAAACAAATGTTAGGGTTTTAAATTCATGTCAGAATCTCGCTGGCAAGATTGCTACAATTAGTATTCGTGTCTGGATCTTGCTCATAAAAAAAGCCACAAATCTATATTCCATTCTAGATTTAGCACAAACGACGACTTCAACGTTAGATTCGTGTCTGGATCTAAGTCATAAAATTGCTACAGTTTTAGATTCATGTCAAGCTCTAACCGTTTGCTGCAACAATAATTATTGCTACAGATCTAACTAAAGACTGCTACACTTTGTGATCAAATTTTGGCTCTAGCTCTGAAAATAATGATTATGAGACATTATTTCCTATAAGGTTAACCAAATCCGTGAATGGAATTCCGAAACAAATTATTCCTAGCCTGGAAAAATAACAACAAAATTTAAATGAGGCTGTTATTCAGGATTACGTACATAGCTGTCGAACGATCCGGTTCTGACCAGAACAGTAATATCACGGGTCTAAATGATGCTATCAACTATATGGATATTTTTCAACGGCATAAATCATTCTATTCTATTAAGAAAATCAATTCTGGAAAGGGGGTACATTTTTTTCAGGCATGTAGATGATTGGTAAAATGTGTCACACGTTATTGCCAAAATAAGTGACATAATATGTGTTGATGTTTCAATCAAATAATTCTAAATTTAGCTCATTATGCAAGCTGGTATGGCAAACCCGACGAGGGACCTCAGTTCAACATGTCTATAACTGAAATGTAAAAGAAAAAGGAAAGCAATGTGATGGCCTATTCAGTACCGCGTGTCTGAAAGGGGCCCGTGTTTGCCACAGAATTTGACTAATCCTATTATTCATCATGTTTATTGATCTTCACATTCAGTCGCCATGGTCCATAGTACGGGAATACATTGTATACATGTAAAATCATTTTGTCTAACTAGCTAAGAGGCTAGGCTATAATGGCCTTTGTAAAATATGGCGATAGTTTCTTCAAAACTGGCTTCTGCAGATTAGTGGGTGATAGAACAAAATGTGTGACTTAATTATAATGTGCAAACTGTCCAGGTAGCCCAAACCAGGAGAACCCAGAGTGATGAGCATGGCAGAAGAAAAGTGGATCTTGCAAAAAGAACTCTGCAACAGAGCTGAGTCAGCTTACAGATGTGCCATATATGTGGCAGAGACTGTCAATATCATATAGGACTGTTTAGCCATAGTCGACACTGTAGGGCTGATATCGATTAGGATTTTACCATGGTCAATATTGACCAAGAGAGGCCGTGTAAAAATTCCGTATCGGAGGACACCCCACGTGTTGCTTTACGCAACATGTACCGTAGTTCTCGCTTTACTAACCAGATAATATGAATTTTTCTAAAGAGCCACAAACATTATTCCATAGGCGTTACACTGTCCTCCTACATAAGTATTAAAAATGAAAAAAAAATGGTGGATGCTGACTGAAACGTTTGACCGTTACCAAAATCTTATCCAGTTGCTTGCGTAATCATTATTTGGTGTATCATGTTAACTGGATGTTACGCCTTTATTTAAGTACCACCACGATAATCAACATATCATATACAGAGAGCTAATCTTACTAAATGATTTATAAATTGTACAAACATAAACAGTTATGATCATTCTATACACTAATAGATAATACCGGTATTTCTTTTTACCAATAGAGACTATAATATTCACGATTGACTGCAAGTAGCTATCTACCATTATTCTGTTTTATTAAAAACATGTCAAAGCTCCAAATTTTGTAAAAAAAATAACGTACATCTTTGGACTACAGAACCCAGATTTATGATGAAAACACCTACCTACATAGGTATCTACTTTTGTTATGATTTATTCAAAATATGTGAAAGTAATATATATATATATATATATATATATATATATATATATATATATATATATATTTGCAAAAGAGAGAATACGTCCAAAGTAACAGATGTAAGAAATAACGTACATCTTTAGACCGTAGAACACCTATCTTACGAACGCCGTGTTTTATTCAAAATATGTGAAACCAAATAAAATATTTCTTAGAAAATAGAATACAACCACAAAAACGGATGTAAGAAATAACGTACATCGTTAGACTCCATAACGCAGATGTACGATACAACATCTACCTTACAAACACCGTGTTTTCTTTAAAATATAAGAAACTAGAAATATGTATATATAGATATAGTGAAAATAAAATATATCCCCAAAACTGACGTAAGAAATAACGTACACCTTTAGACTCATTATCGCAGATGTGCAATAAAAACACCTACCTTACAAACACCGTGTTTTATCTCCCGCGCCGGCGGCACAGCCGAACATCGATTCCGCACCTCCCGGTGCCCCGCACGCCTCCTTCCCGCTCTAAGGCACACCTGCGGCACCTGGAATTCTTACAAGCATCTCGCAGGCAGGTAGGGGCGTACAGGTGGTGATTAGTTTCTGTGCGGATTGAGACCTGTAAGAAGATCTGAGGAGGAGAAACAGGAGCCTGTGGCTGTCCTTAGTGCTGAAGGACGGACTCTGGTGTTCCACCCGCTAACGGGGACTGTTATGCACCTTCGTGGGCCCTTAGAATGCAGTGCCTGGTTTCTTGGTCATTCTATCAACAGGGTTTTTGCGGATTGACAGATTGACAGTCCGTAGTAAGAGCTGAGGAAAGGAAACAGGAGCCTGTGGCGGTCCTTGGTGCTGAAGGACGGATTCTGGTGTTCCACCGTCTACTGTTATTCATCTAACAGGGCCCTTGGAATGCAGTTTCTTGTTTCTTGCTCACTCTATCAACAGGGCTTTGCGGATCGACAGCTTTACAGTCTATAGTAAGGGCTCATGAGGAGTAACAGGAGCCTGTGGCTGTCCTTGGTGCTGAAGGACGGACTCTGGTGTTGCACCGTCTCTCCCAGGCTGTTATTCACCTAACAGGGCCCTTAGAATGCAGTGCCTCGTTTCTTGGTCACTCTATCAACAAGGTTTTGATTACTGCGCGGATTGGGAGCTGTATAGTCTGTAGTAAGAGCTGAGGAGGGGAAACAGGAGCCTGTGGCTGTCCTTGGTGCTGAAGGACGGACTCTGGTGTTGCACCGTCTCTTTGAGGCTGTTATTCACCTATTAGGGCCCTTAGAATGCAGTGCCTCGTTTCTTGGTCATTCTATCAACAGGGTTTTGCGGATTGACAGTCTGACAGTCTTTAGTAAGAGCTGAGGAAAGGAAACATGAGCCTGTGGCTGTCCTTAGTGCTGAAGGACGGACACAGGTTTTATTCTTCTCACATTGCCCTTGGAATGCAGTTTCTTGTTTCTTGGTCACTCTATCAACAGGGTTTTGATTACTGCGTGGATTGGGAGCTGTATAGTCTGTAGTAAGAGCTGAGGAGGAGAAACAGGAGCCTGTGGCTAACCTTGGTGCTGAATGACGGACTCTGGCGTTCCACCGTCTCTCCCAGGCTGTTATTCACCTAACAGGGCCCTTAGAATGCAGTGCCTCGTTTCTTGCTCATTCTATCAACAGGGTTTTTGCGGATTGACAGATTGACAGTCCGTAGTAAGAGCTGAGGAAAGGAAACAGGAGCCTGTGGCTGTCCTTGGTGCTGAAGGACGGACTCTGGTGTTCCACCGTCTACTGTTATTCATCTAACAGGGCCCTTGGAATGCAGTTTCTCGTTTCTTGGTCACTCTATCAACAGGGTTTTGATTACAGCGCGGATTGGGAGCTGTATAGTCTGTAGTAAGAGCTGAGGAGGAGAAACAGGAGCCTGTGGCTGTCCTTGGTGCTGAAGGACTCACTCTGGTGTTCCACCGTCTACTGCTATTCATCTAACAGGGCCCTTGGAATGCAGTTTCTCGTTTCTTGGTCACTCTATCAACAGGGTTTTGATTACAGCGCGGATTGGGAGCTGTATAGTCTGTAGTAAGAGCTGAGGAGGAGAAACAGGAGCCTGTGGCTGTCCTTGGTGCTGAAGGAAGGGCGGAATGGTGTTCCGGCGTCTCCGAAGCTGTTATTCACCTTCGTGGGCCCTTAGAATGCAGTGTCTGGTTTCTTGCTCACTTTATCAACAGGGCTTTGCGGATTGACAGTTTTACAGTCTATAGTAAGAGCTCAGGAGGAGTAACAGGAGCCTGTGGCTGTCGTTGGTGCTGAAGGACGGACTCTGGAGTTGCGCCGTCTCTCCGAAGCTGTTATTCGCCCAGCAGGGCCCTTAGAATGCAATGCTTCGTTTCTTGGTCACTCTATCAACAGGGTTTGATTACTGCGCGGGTTGGGAGCTGTATAGTCTGTAGGCTCATGAGGAGAAACAGGAGCCTGTGGCTGTCCTTGGTGCTGAAGGACGGACTCTGGAGTTGCGCCGTTCCTCCCAGACTGTTATTCACCTAACAGTGCCTCGTTTCTTGGTCACTCTATCAACAGGGTTTTAAGGATTGACAGACTGGCAATCTGTAGTTAGAACTAAGGAGGAGAAACTGGAGCCTGTGGCTGTCCTTGGTTCGGAAGGACGGACACTGGTGTTCCACCGTCTACTGTTATTCATCTAACAGGGCCCTTAGAATGCAGTGCCTCGTTTCTTGGTCACTCTCTCAACAGGGTTTTGCGGATTGACAGCTTTATAGTATATAGTAAGAGCTCAGGAGGAGAAACAGCAGCATGTGGCTGAAGGAAGAACGGAATTGTGTTCCAACGCCGGCTCCCGGAAACTGTTTTTCACTTCCATGGGCCCTTGGAATGCAGTATCGTGTTTCTTGGTCAACGAATCAACAGCGATATGCATTTTGATTGCATATTATCTCTTTTTTTTATTTGACCGTCGTAATTATTTATTTTTCATTGCGATATTGGTTGGATGATAAAATATATTACAATTAAAATAAGCCTTTTTGATAGGGAGGCCGCTATTCACCTTTCCGGGCCCTAGGACTGCAGTGCCTCGTTCTCGGTCACTCTAAAAGCATCATTATATATTTGATATATATTCAGCCGACGTAATCATGTATTTTTTTTGCATTATAGTATAGTAGGTAAGGTCTGTTACAATTGAGATAGTAATGTTAGCAATCAGTATAGTTATTTATTCGTAGCTGGGATACATTTATTACAAATTTCTTGTTTTTAAAACGTAGTAAATACCGCACCTGGCGTTATTTAAGTCTTGTAGGACCATATTTGAATCTTCTATTCATTGAAATTAAGTCTCATGAAGACATTTGAATTTTGGAAATCGGGAATCAAAATTTTTCGCTCGCAGATTTCATCCTGCAATGAAATAATATTTTTGATCTCAGATTCGGGGGTTCTTATCTTACTTATGAAACAAACATGTAGTATGTAATGTAAAATAGCGTAAATAAACTTTTAAGACTAATCAGGAGATTAGATAATGTAAACTGTATATACTTTGTCTGACCCTTGCCTCTTTCCTCGTGATATCAATGAAAAGCGACCTGCAGGCCGATTTGAGCTTTCATGAATAAACAAAGGGTCAAACAAACAAAGGTCCAAAATGTACACAACTGGCATCTGTTGCAGCTTTTGTGTTAGGATGCGGCACTCCTAATGCATCCGCTCTGTACTAGAGGGTAGTACTGTAAATGCAGAAACTTTCGCGGTGGTTTGATGTTCGTGGTTTCCGCGATGACCGCTTCACCGCGAACTTAAAACCACCGCAGACATTTTCCATGGCAGTAAGAGACTACAGTGCACATTGCTACTGCGAACAGTTATTTTTTTTCGCTACCGAGAAATTAAATCCCCGGCCCCGCGAACTTAAATGCATTTAGAGTATCACATTGCCTGGCATGTTTTGCTTGCCAGACCTTCCCACACCCCGGCCCCGTGATATAATCCAACAACCATACTTCTTTGTACACCCTAGTAGTTCTTAACCCCAAAATGTGAACAACTGACATAATTTATGGCCTTTCGTTAGGATACACCACTATTAACGTACTTAATAGTCTGAGTATTACCGAACATCCCTGACCCTTAAGAGGGTGATTGAGGAAGATGTTGGCCTCCAAGATGAAGACCTCCTGTCTGTCATGAGCGACAGAGTCGTCTGGAGGAACTTTATACTGTCCCCGGATGGATGACTGAACTACTACTATTACGTTGCTGAACATGTTCAGTTTGCCAGACCTTCCTGTGCCCCTAGCCCCTGGTTTGATGATCTAACGACCATTTCTGTTTGCACACGCCGCTGTGAGTCAGCGGGAATATTAACTAGACCTGTCGACAGCCTGACGTAATGAGGTCAATTATCGTAACAATGACGTCAACTAATTAGTCCCTAAGGCCAGAGGCTGTGACTGTTTGTACCTTCATAATCCATCTCATTTATGGCCAGATAATCTCCAAGCAAAGCAGATTCTACAATGGCATGAGATAGTACCAAACTGGCCAAGGAGTGTAGTCAGCCAAAAGGTGTATATTTATCATGTAGCGAAACACACTCCTAAGCCGGCTTCACTCCTCTGCCAGCTTTTGATACTATCTTATGCTACCGTAGGATCTGCTTGGAGATTAAGACGACGGTACACAATAGCAAAATATCTATACAAGACATAGTTTGATATTTCGTTCATTCATAGTCCATGAAGGTCGGATGCTGCAACTCGTTGTACCTTCACAATCCACCTCATAGTGGCCAGACGACAGTACACAATACCATCATCAATACAATATACCCAGACATAGTTTGACAATTGATTCATTCATAGTCTATGAAATACCAGGTCACACAACGTCAGCAATGCTGAATACCAGACGAATGCCGTAGCTATGGACACCACGGACAATACAACCTATGATGTAAGAGTGATAGGGCATTCAAATAACACAATACAGCACGAAATAATGAAAACTCTTTGTATATAAACGTGTACGACCTTTTAACTACGTACATCATGTTACATGGAGATGAAATACCTTAGAAAAGGCACTTAACTTGACTTTCTTTATTTCACTTAGGTAAAAAGAAATACCTAGATTTTCCATCAGATTGTTTGTTTTTATTTTACCAGGGTTACATATCGCCATTAAGGCGTTTTTCAATGATGGGGGGGGGGGGGGATACATAGATGTACATAGCACGTTTAAGCTCCCACCACACTTACCGGGTCCTTTTCAGCGTTATCAGATAAAATCCATCTATCCCTCTTTGCAGCTCATGCTCTACAGTAAAACCTGGTGTGTTACGTCATGAGGCGGTTTACAGGGTATGCGATGCAAACAAACAAACTGATGCGTTGCAAAATGTATCTGATAGACCTGATATCATTGAAAACATACTGGGATTTACCTTGCTTTTTTTATTTATCTCTAGATTATTACGGTAGCCCCTTCAGTAACGTTTAATGGTTTCTACTGGATTCCTCTACAAATTCATGTTGTCTGAAAGATGAGATGTGTTCCAACGTGCTGTCACTAAGATTGCTCAATCTTCTGAGATTGTATGTTTACGCTAATATCCAGGCATATTAACCGATAACATGAATGATATAGTATCAGAACTGGCCAAGGAGTATAGCTCCTTGGCCGGCTACACTCTTGTCAGCTTTAATTATGTTTACGCCTAAATTACTCAAGTTAAAGTATGTCATGTAGCTGATTGTTTTAGGTAAAGTCTAGCTATAGGAGACTCTAGTGGGGCATCATTATAGCGCCATCCACCGGTGCCTCACGTCCGCAGACTTGTTACTTTGATCTATAAGTACGGATATCTCTGCCTGGCGCAACAGGTTGACGTGAAACAGCGCTCTGACTTCCATCGGCCTGTCACGACACACACAAGCGGAGGATCAAAACGGTCCCCTGGGGTCAAAAGCCCGGATGTAGCCGCGCCTGAGGAGAAGTCGCACGTGGGGAGGCATACAAATGGCTGCAGACGATAAAGGCGGTTGCTAGGGAAAGTCCACGTAAGATTCAAGGGGTGCTTTCCATCGGACGTCTTGTAGTCTTTCACTGTATCGAGAATCCAAATCCGATAATTGCTACAGGAAAGAGAGTCATATTATTCTCTTTAAGTACTCCTTATATATTTTTTTTCTTCAGAACAAATTGGCGAAACAAGTTACCGAACGAGTAAGCAAAACGACTTCAAGAATGGCGATAGGTTAAAAAAAAGGACAGCAGAAAAGGCGACATTTCTTTCAGGAACAATAAATTACAGCGATATTTCGTAGACATGAAGTCGTCAAAAAATATTTCTTGGAAACCAAGAGACATAAAATAATTTAACGAAACGAAATAAATTAACAAAATGAGTCTTAAAAAGCGATAGTTTTCTGATAAGAAGACATACCCGAAAAGCGACTTTTTTTAGAGACAGTTAAGTTCAGCGATATTTCGTAGACATCAAGTCGTTAAAAACGACATTTCTTGGAAACCAAGCGACATGAAATAAATACTTGATAACCTAAAGTGACAAGTAATGATTCACCCTCAATCATTACAGACTAGCCCAATATTGACACCGTCATGTTGCCATGACGACCGAGTGATTGATGTGACAGCCCCCAGCATGTGTGGGACGACTGTTCTGTCTGCTGACGTCATCAGCTGCTTCCTGTACCCCACGGGGTAAGCTCCATGGTAACGAGAAAGAGATAGAATGTGGCGGACCACATTAACGCTTCTAACATGTCTAAGGGCCTGTACGGATGTGAAAGATAGTTAAGTTAGACATTATCAGCACTCATCGTCCTGGAGTCCTCATACACGCCTTAGACAAGTTTAAACCAATTTCATTTCAAGAAAATGAACATCAATCACAATGAAAATAACAAAGAAATGTATTGCATATCCATGGCTAATTGGTGCTAGATGCAGAAAGTTGCATACAAAGAGAATGATAGATAAGATATCCTATAACCTACTTATATCTACATTTTACATGTATCTGCTGTCTTCTTAAAACATGCGAAGACGAACTGACAAGGTTCTTCTATTACATCGTGGTTAGCTGATGACATCTTCCCATGCTTTATGTGAATATTTCTGTTTTGAAAGAGACTGAGTTATTCTAAATACGTCGTACTCATATTGCTTTGGTAACGTTGCATAGCATCTAATATTCGAGCTAGGTGTAGTGTAAAGTAGAGCAGAGAACAGTGTAACAAAGCTCTTTACACAATTGGAAAAAAATATATTGCGGAGTGCAGCCAACGTGTCGGCAAGTTTGAGCAATACAGCAGAGTCGATTCCGGTGGTTTTGCCATTGGTAGCAGCGGCACCTTGCGGGTGTTAAGGGAATACACTTACCTGTTTTACCGGTTAAATCTACGAGGTGGCGTTCTTACTGTGATGTAGATCTGGTTCACGGAGTCGACATACCTACTGTAGACAGTACAATATTGTTGGGAGAGTGGAAGATAAAATATCATATGAAAAAGAGTGGTACTGCTCACACGTCATCTGGCATCAATACATTATCCAGGTGAATAGAGCTTAGTGTCAGTTAAAGGTCATTGTAAGCGATGGAAAACCACATGCATCCTCAGCTTGTAGCTGTGTTTGGTAAGCTCGGTAGTTTGCCACCACATGTTATGATGTTATGACAGTTGACATATCAATTAATTGTTTCAATCCTTGGTAAAAAATTACGTTTCTGGTTGTTTGCTTGTTTGTACCACACCTAAACAAGTAAAAAATATTCCTATTACACTGTAAATGAAATGAATTATTATTCCCTTTATAAAGGTTAAAAAGGTAACATGTCAAGGTTTTTATGTAAGACCCCATTTGGTCATTTTATTCAAAATAGAAATTGTTGCCGTATTTGAGGTTTATGTTAATATCACGGTTTATGCATTTACAAGCATAAGAAACACGATACAATACGAAAATGTGAAAGAGTGTTGTCTACTCGCAGCTTTTTTTGGTTAAAATGCGCGTACGGACTATTACACCGTGTGATGCTCGATCAATAAAGATACAAAAACGACAGTGAAAATAGATATCGTAAAATGATTGGTCAAGTTTCGTCTAGAAACCAAAAGCTGACTGTTCCTCTAAAGAGTAAAAACAAGTGTCTGTACAGCTCGGAGGTGAAAATCTAAGCTTTCCGAAGGCTGAATATAATTTAGATAAAACGTCATTAATCGGAAGAAAGGAACAATTTCCTCCGCGGCTTTGGATTGATGTTCTCTATTACAAAATCGAAGGGCGGGATCCATTTTCTTTGTCGCAAGTCCGAATTGATAGCCTTTATAATTACTTCCCATATGTGACTGACCGGAACTAACATATTACCTGTAAATTACATTACCATACTAACACTTAAAGCACCAGGGTGTTCTTATCGTCCTTTTTTCCCGCTAAGGAATACATCAAAGGTTTGTGTTGATATTAGATAAGTCAGCTTGTTAATGTAGTAGCCGTCTTGTAAGGAAAGCTTGTCCAGATTAAAATTTGAATTTATTACAACGTTTAGTAACATTAAAGTAATTTTCTTAAGGTCTCCTACATCCACACATACATGTTTATAGGCAGGTGGATAAGACTGGTAACTATATATATATAAGGGATGTTGAGTTTACACTTTTGTTAACTTTACTTGAGTAACAGCAATGCTAAAGGCCCCCTCTCACTTGACGTGCGGCACGCTTGCGGCATTGCTGCGTTCGTTCGCTGCGGTACTGTTTTGTTATTTTCTCCGATTTGTTATAATTCAGATATTGCGCAATACGTAAAAGTGTGACATAGAAGACCACAAAATACACAACAAGTAAGAAAATTCGTTCTTTATCTCTGAAATTCGTTGAGCATCTTCCGAACGCAGCAATGCCGCAAGCGTGCCGCACGTCAAGTGAGAGGGGGCCTTTAGGAAGAGCGGCAGTTTAAGATCGCCACCACATGGTGTCGACTTGTCAGATAAAAACAAAAACACACCATATTTGTTCATTTGTTTTGTTTTGTTTTGATCTTCATTAGTGATATATTGTATCACTCTTCTTCCTGGAGTCTGTTACGATTCATATACAACAAGATTAAACATAGGCAACAAAACCTATACAATTTGTAAACAGAATAAGTGAAAAAACTCACCTGTGGTCAGATAAACCTACAAAAAATGTACCATCTAGTTTGTTCAGAGCCTACCGTATCAGAAGAATCCTCTTAGATCGCAGTCTATCCAGGTATCTCAATCTTCTTTTTTCTCATTCTATTGGCTTACCTATCCTAGTTTTCTTTAACTACGTTATATAATATGAATTTTTTGTTTCTGTTTGTTTGATTCCTTTGTATTATAACACTTCTCGTAGCTGCTTGTTTTCTTTAATTTAGATTTTAAACATTGTATGAAGTATGTCTTAAATGTGCAATTCAGCATCTCAGCTGTGCAGAAAACGATCTGCACATTGTATTTTGGTGTTCACCGACAGAATAAAAGAAAACAACAATACATTCCCATCCTCAGTTTCAGCCGATATATAAAATACAACACGTATGGTATGGCATCAAACATAATACATAGGCCATATTGATCTTGTAGTTCCCAATAACACAGCACACCAATTTCTTCCCCCAAATGTCCCTACTTCGTATGCTGACTGTAAATTTTGGATCATTCTTCGTTCAGCCAAGCGTGGTAAATGTCCCATCAACGCCGCCCATGCCGCCTTCAGTGTAATTTGATACAGACGTATTAAGCTATTAAGCGAGCTTTATAAAGATTGCAACAATCGCGAATTCGCCCAGGGGAATCGAAGATATATAAAGTGGCGATACCGGCCGGGACCGGTGACTTGTTCTCCCCACACCTGGATCGCCGACTGCAACGCGCAAAACCTGGTAAGCTTCTTTTAATCTCTCTGTTATTTTGAGTCTGTTATGTATTTGTAACATATGATATGTGTTACTGTTTCTATTAAGTATGACGTATTCAGAAACATTCATAATTATGTGCATTCAAACGTAGGAAAAACGCTTCACCATACATAGGTATAACGAATTGTCACCAGCTATGTGACGGCGTATCTTGAGAAGTTCGGGTTTTTGTCGTTGCATATCGTCATTACCAACTTCAACATTTTTTATTCATCTGTAAGAAAACGAGAAAGTCAACCAAAAAGGTGGGTTTTTTTTAAATCTCAATGCTGAAAAAAAATGTCACATTGGACGTTTTTGCCATATCTTGCTATCACGATGATTCGTTTTACAGTGTCCCTCTAAACACCAACCAGAAAGGTTATTTTTGAAAATTGTCAAGGCGGAAATTCACAATACAAATATGTCACATTGGACGTTTTTGCCATATCTTACTATAATGATGATTTATTTTACAGTGCACCCCAAAGCGGCGGCACAATGAGGATCCTGCCTGTAGTCGCAGTGTTTGTTGTTCTGTTAGTGTGTGCTCTGGCACGACCATACCCACCCAGCAGGAAGGTGTATGGAGAGGTATGACTTTAAAGTTTTCTGGTATTAGTTAGCTACTATTACGTCGATGAAAGCTAGAAATTCATGAGATACGATGCGCAAAAAATAACTGGCTATGATTTGGGAAACGATCAGACGTTCGAGATAGCATCCACCATTTTTCGTCAGTGTCACTATAGAAATCTGGAAGACTTTGCACTTCATTCATAGTTAGGGTATACCGTTTTTTTCCAGATCTCTTCAGTGTCACTGACGAAAGATAGTGGATACTAAATCTGGAACGTCTGACCGTTTCCAAAATCACACCCAGTTGCTTCTTTTTGGTTTACTATTGTTTGATGATAAGTTGTTTTCTGATTAAGGGTGCATCCCCCGTGTATAGGAAACAGTACAATCCTGTCGGGGGTACCTCCCAGATTTTTTTAAAAGTCTCAAATCAACTCTTTTCCATGAACTGTTTATAGATGATCACTTGTGACCACTGTATACAAAACATGCCAATAGCTTTGGAAATATTTTACGAGATGATGTAACAAAAGACTTACAAAAAAGTGGCGGTCTCGTTTCTGCACTCTATCGAACGCTTCTGGTCATTGCGATTCTCCTCCCGTTAGGACAACCATAGACTGAGTAAATTACACTTTAAAATCGATGGCTTGGAAATAGAGTCGTGGGAATTGCCTCTATTTCCCTTTATACAAATTAAGTTATCAACTATCATAAGCACAGCGATTCATCTTGTTCTTTTCATCCCTTCAAAACGAGAGAACCGCTAGGGGGCCCAAAATCTAATCATTTCTAGCTTTCATCACACCCTACCAAAACACGAAGTATGAAACCAATCCACCCAGCCGTTCCTGAGTTATTTTGTTGACACAGACACGCACACAGACAAACTTTAGTGAAAGTATAACCTTTAACATTTCATTGAGGTAAAAAAAACGTTCTTCCCCATTATGGCATAATGTAAAATCTAGGCTCAAACATCAGTACAACGTCAAGATGTCGACGAATTTTGTTATCACTGGCCTCCAAGTTAACTTCACATTTGATTTGACAATCAACAGAAGATTATCAATTTTCTTCCGTGTCGACGATAGCATGAAGATGGCTAGTCCGTTTTTTGACTTTGGCAAAGATTGTCCAGTCCATACTGTAACATCGATATAAAAATCGAAAGAAATGTATCAATTTTGAATCATTTTTCCTGTGCCTTACAGCGTTGGAAGGCAATGAAACGGGCCGCCGGTAAGGACATTAAGAAACCAATATCCGTTCCTTAAGCGTGTCTGAAACTGAAAATTGCACCTTTGGGCCATATGTCACTTTAAAAAGAGATACTACGCAGCTTAAAAATTCGATATAGTCTATGCAGATAAGGGAAGGTTATGGAGGCAGTGGAATGTTTATATATAGATGTATACATACGTCTTTATTCAGACAGTTTATCATCTCGAGTCTAAATAAAAGGAAAGATACAAAAGGGCCAAAGATTTTCGGTAGAAATACTGTACAATGTACCTCTGTATCTATTTGTATCTATATAACCGGCATAGTCGCCCTTCGTAAGCACCCGGCGCGGCAGTAGCTGGTTATAGTACACTGAATGACCCGTCACACCTAACATTTGCACATCTATTTTCACATCTACCTCGACTGTACGTATACTTCACATAACGGTGCGCTATTGGAAATCCATCTAAGTCGTTACGTTTCTCTACCTTTCAGGACGTCGAGGATCGCCTGATCTCCAGTCTGCTGGACCGGCCACTGCCGATGGTAAGTTAGGAAATCGTTTAAAACAAAATTCAAGCTAGACAAATAGACAGTCCTCTCGTCCGTTCGTCCCATTAATCAGCCGTAGGGGCAGCACAATAGGCATTTTAGTCCCTTGGCGGCACCTATCTCCTCTCCGGGGCAAGAGACAGTCTTCTACGATATGCATGTAACACAAAATACATAAACTAAACAGTGAAACTGTTTCACATCATGAAAACATCGACCTAGCTAATGCATTCGCAAATGTGTCTGTCTTTTTGGTTTACCCTTTATAATGGTATATGCATTTTACTTAGACAAGTGCATATTTGCCCCAACGTTTCCCTGCAGTGTGACCTGGAAGTAGAAAACGTCTGCCAGGAAGCACTTCCGGTCTGGCGTCATTTCATCCCGCGGAGAATCTGCGAGTGCCCTTCCGGAACCGTTTGTGACATGCGGGCCTATCCTAAAGGGGCATGTGAGGTAATACTGTAATTAAACTATTTGCAGAATCAAATATAAAACAGTGGTTTTAAAATTCTGACCCCTCCCATTCTGCTTTTGTTGATTTTAATATATATGTTAAATTACAATTTATATACTTGTATATTTTTCATTCTACGCTATAAAATGGACCTCGACTGTAGAAAGAGCAGGCCGTGGTGCATAGCGTATTTGCTTAGAGGACAGAAATGATACGGAAGCTATAGTACAGCTGCATACCAAGCTAGGTGGTACATGTTCTAAGACATTCTAACTACACAGCACAACAAAGTCAAAGAGACTTTTATACGATATAAAACATCGTTCTTCAGTGTTTGAACTCATAAAGAAGTAATAAATGATCAAAGAAGACTTAGAAAGAAAGCTTTTATTCGTAGAATTCAAAGTATGTAGCTCTAAGCACTAAGGCTACTCCACATAAACACCATTAAGCGGCTATCACGACAACCGATAAAGTTCGTCAATTATACTGCGGTCACAAAAAATACGATTAGATTTATAATTACAGGAATATGATTAATTCATTATCTGCAATCGACGCTGTAATGTAATATTTTATTACGATTAATGGTTGCTTGATTGTGTTATTATGGAGTAATTGGCCAATTATGAAAAGACGCACTTCCATCTATTAGTGAAATGAGCTAATTATAAAGAGTTCGAAAAGCGTAATAGAGCCACCACCGCGCCTAGATGCATAGAAAGCTGAAGTCATCTCAGAAGACATTTCCCCAAATCAGCCTGTCACTATTCATCATGTATCCAAACCTCAATCTAAAAAAATGTATTGAAATTACCTTTCATCGTATACGCAGGTATAAACTGCATACGCAAGATGGAGTACTTAGGGGCAAAAATGTTGTCCGTATTTCCTTACTCATATGACAGGAAATTGTATTGTGGGAGTCAAACCTTCAGATTGCTATCATTACGCTCCCCAAGGCACTATCGAGGAGTTGCAAAGATCAAAAGATCCAGTTTTGATACGGATTTCAATGAAAAAAATCAAAACATTGAAAACCAGAGTCGAGTAAAAAGTCATTCCAAGGATCAATGCTCACCTGAACATAACTGGCTTGACATGAATAATATGTTAGCTGCTTATTAGTGCACGATGCCAAAACAAGCATTGGAAAAACATGCCAGAAAATGAATATAGTTATCACAACCATATCACTGACAGACTCGCCAAGGATCAACACTCCTCTCCTGAACATCACTGACTTGACGGGAATTAATAATTAGCTGCTAATTAGGTAAATATCCTTCCATCTTCACAGATGATGGTAGCGCTCTGAATCGTAGTGGTGCCAAAACAAGCATAGGGGAAAATATGTCAGGGAATGCATCGCATGTATGATCAGATGAATGTAGTTATCACAGCCAGCCTCGCGGCTATGTGAGGAGGTTCAAAGATCGCCCCTCGTGGTGCTAACCCCATCAGCCCTGCGTGTTAAGAAAAACCACACAGGCAATCACCGCGGCCCCGCTGCTTTCATCTGCCCGCCCCAGGGGCTGAACTCTGATGGATCAATGAGCTCCTCTTTGCTCTTTCAAAGGAGTCGTGACTGGTTGTATCGATTTTGTGTGAAAGGAGTCATACGAGTGTTTGACCTATGGCCCTCCTTGACGTTCTATTCGATTACATCTCCGAATTGATATGACCTATCGAGAATCTTAAAAAGCTTATTGAGTTAGAAACTATGCTGGACGGTCCGGGACTGCTCGCAACGATGCATTGATCTCCAAGCAGATCCAACAATGGCATAAGATAGTATCAAACTGGCCAAGGGGTGTAGTCAGCCAAGAGGTGTCCACTTGCCATGTACCCCGGTTGCGAAACACACTCCTAAGTCGGCTTCACTGCTCTGCCAGCTTTTGATACTATCTTATGCTACCGTAGGATCTGCTTGGAGATTAGCGATGTATGACAGACTGTACTGGAAGTCAAACTTCACTTGCTGCACCTCATAGAGGATGAAAAATGATGAAGATGATCGAGAAATGTTATTTTACCATTCATCTCATTTGAACTTTATATTAGACACATCGCAGAACATATGATGTTGTCTATCTACGTTACATTTCGTGACTATCATTATTATGGTTTTCTTTATTCATTTCTTCTGCATCTCTGATTTGAATTTAGAGGACCATAGCACAGAGGGGCATACGCGGCAAAGTGAATATCCTGTATCCGTTACGGCCACTGCGATGGGGATGACAAAGAAACACTGGGAAATGTATTGTTTAGTTAATTTTTCTCTTTTACCATGACTTGATTTCTTTTACTATCTAATGTGTTTGGTTTTAAATATAGTACGATTCATTTACCAGTAACCAGTAACCTGTAACTTTGAAACTTTGAAACTTTATTCGAAAATCCATTAGTGACGTGCCCTAGGGCTGTGTTCTTCTCATTCTTATGTGTAGAGTTTAATTCTTTGTTTGAAAAAATTCATATGCATATTCATTCCGTTGAAGTCGATGCGTTTGTACGTAAATGGTTTCACGGGGTATACATTATAAATTCATCACTAGCATAGTTCATACGTTCTATGTACAATGCAATCTATGTTAATAAAAGCGAAGTAAATTCGTATGCCATACGGGTGAGTATCTCACCTTATCTCCTTTTGCTTTTGTAGCTACTGTGATTCCTACTTGGAACCGACACGAAGGACGACTATCCTGGCATCTCCCAGTGCAGTCACAATGATCATCACTTAAGGAAGACAACATTCGCTTGATGCCTTTCTTTCTATTATTGCGACAATGATGAGATAGACAAGCGAAGACGTGATAGATCTATCGAACTCTCAGATTTTAAATGTTAGTCTATATGCACTATCTCTTGATTATATCATGTCATAATATCATTGTAACGTAATGTTGATCATATTTTGTTCTTTAGATGGATGGATGTTTTAGTGCATGAATAAAGTTTTCAGCCTTACTGTGAGATTTCTATTTGTCTTGTATCATGTTTCTTCTTTGTTCGTGAACGTTGGCCCATGAATTGTTTTACAAACTTGTTTTTCACTTATTCTAAAATTACTAGTTTTCACTAAACCAACTGGAGCTGTAATACTGCATAGTACTCGGGGAACCGATCGTATTTACCTTTCTTTTTAACTTCGTTGATATGAACTTTCTGTAACAAGTAAACTAATACCCATATTTATATAGGTAATTGATTGGATGTGGCGATGTGCACCAAGATTCTATTAAACTTGTTTTATTTTATCAAAAGGAATAAATAAACACAATAATATGCATTTCAAAGCCTTTCCGTTTATTCATTTTCAAGAAAATCAATGTGGTGTACAGTAAAATAGAAGGAGAAAATGAGTGCCTAGCTACGGTTAGGGCGCTCGGATAGGACGTTAAATGGAGGTCCCATCTTTTGGAGAGCTTTGCCTCAAGCACGTTAGATAACCCGCCACACTTGTCGAAAAGAATAGGGGCCCTTCCGGTGTGCGTGCATCAAACCTTACAGTCTGGTCTCCGGATTGACATATTGAAAATGCGTGATACACGGAGTCATCTTTTATGTCAATTCTTACACAAATGTAGTAAGACTAAGCAAATTAATAAATAAAGGTTCTTTCATTGTAGACGATGACATTTTCACAAAGATTCACCATTATCTCATTGGTCTACTAGCAGAAATAAATGACTGTTGACTCAAGGAACGATAGTAAGAAGCGCCCTCTTGCTACATTGCCACAAACTGAATTAAGAAAGTTTGTCATGATTAAATTTGTAGATACAAAGCAATAAGCCATGTCTTAAGGCCCCCTCTCACTTGACGTGCGGCACGCTTGCGGCATTGCTGCGTTCGGAAGATGCTCAACGAATTTCAGAGATAAAGAACGAATTTTCTTACTTGTTGTATATTTTGTCGTCTTTTATGTTATACTTTTACGTATTGCGCAATATCTGAATCATAAAAAATCGAAGAAAAT
>NW_023365730.1:198142-221059 GCF_000003815.2 Branchiostoma floridae
AAAGTAGACAGTAATCTCCAAGCAGATGCTACAATGGCATAAGATAATACCAAACTGGCCAAGGAGTGTAGTCAGCCAAAAGGTGTCCATTTGCCTTGTATGTAAGCTGAGGAACGTCAACCAGCAGATACCATTTCTTCTAATATCCAGGTAGATGTACAGGTGGCAAAAGATAGCATCAAAGCTTGCTAAGGAGTACAGCTGGCCAAATGAAGTCATCAGATAGCGAAACACACTTCTAAGCCGACTTCACTCCTCTGCCGCTTTTGATACAGTAACTCACTCACTCACAGTAACTATGCTTATGCTAATCTTATGCTACCGCAGGATCTGCTTGGAGATGAAGTAGACAGTAGTTTACTGTAGTGGTGGTTTGTAAATCAAGAGGCAACTTCTTCCTAGTTGATGATGATTTTCTTCATGGCGGCATTGAGCAGACTGACGTCACCCTTTATCTTCTCGGACAGACGCTGGATCTTCTCGCGAGAGTCCAGAACCTCGACGGACTGCGTGTAGGGGTCATAGGTCACTTCGAACGGCCGCTGTATTCTTGAAGCATAAGATCTGGAATAATATAGATAGAAAATATATATTTTAGTTAGATATTTCATTAGGTAATGCTATCCACATTATTTTAGCACATTGTAATATTGTAATATATCATTTCCTCTCCGTTGTTATTTCATCCGAAATAGAATAACACAGAAAAACTGTGTTACATCAATGAGATTTGTCTTACCTTAGAGCCTTAGTTATATCAAGGAGATTAACCTCCTTGGTTATATTGAGGTTTGTTGAACCTGACCTTCACTTATGCTTTGATAATGGCAGTTTAAATAAAACAATAATTCCCTCGTATCTGTAAAGTTCCAAATGGTAGATTAGAATATCCTCGTGTTAGGGGAACACTATTCTCACCTCAGCTGCTCCTTGGCCTTGTCAAAGGTGTCAGAGACAAAGTAGACATCCTGGTAGTTGACGTCATCATATGGTTCCACTGCCGTCACTTCCGGTTCGAAGTTCTTGATTTCCGGTTTGCCAGACAAAGCATACTAGCAAAGACAAATAGCAATTTTCAGTTTCAGTTTGGAATGAGATACACTCCCACTTGTAGACGAAACAAGTTTTGGCAATAGTTCTATGGAGCAAATACCCATGCATGTGTTTTTCTGGTCTATTTATTTAAATGGTCTTTACTTTTATCTGAAAGAGTGCTGATACAGTACAAACCATGTTATAACTATGTGTTATATAATTTTATCTAAGATATGCTGATGATACTCACCTCCAGCTCCCCGTAAGAGGAGAGAAGTCCTGCACCATAGGCCTTCAGCTTGTTGTCCTGTCTGCACAGGCCAAACTCCACAGTGAACCAGTAGCACTGGAAGTTATGACATAAGCAATAATTTATTCGGCTATATTGATTAAAACACGACATCAACAATGCATATAGTGAGATCGTGCGGCATGACTTAGGTTATGGGTTCAAATTCTGTCATTCCACCGCCCCTGTGTCTTTTGGAAAGGCACATACAAGACTTTACCAATCACTAGCTTCACCCAGGTGTACGAAATGGGTACCTGCCTTATGTTGGGAAGTACAAGGCCGTCGAAGGAAAGGGAAGAGCTCTGCTTTCCAATACCGTGCTCTAGGCACAGTGGATAACAGCAGACTACCCCTACGGCCTCAAAACTACCATGGAACTGTCTTTACTTTATCGACCGTATTGCTCTCTTTAAAGTAAGTCATCAACTTTAATTTAATGCTATATTGTTCTTGTCTGTCCAAAGGTAAATGAATGATAGAAATAATCAACTTGTATAGGATGCGTAGTGTCTATGTTTCAACTGGTCCTACTGTTTCTCACCGTGGCCAGTTTCTCGATGTCTTCGTCAGAAGCCCCCAGGGACAGCAGGCCTATTTCCTGCAAAGAGTGAGGAATTGTTATAAGTTAATTACAGATCGCGCCTGTCTGTTTGAAACTTCTTTTCTATTCCTGACTTTCTGGCACTTTTTTTTCTTTCTCGTTATAAATGTTTCCAGAAGACACACAAAGCACCAGTCACACTTACACTTTCTTCTTCAGTACACAGAAATATGATTCCAGTGCATATACATATGAGATACTATGATATCATCTAATGATTTGCTAAGATTTACTGGCACAATATTAATTTACAATAGGTAAAAATCTCCTATAGTTAACGAACTTGAGCTTTGGAAATGTTGATAATTTACCTGTGAAAACTGCGCGAAACTTGGATCTGATAACATAGGCACGTGACCAAGGAGCTCGTGACAGCAGTCTCTGTGGGGCAAAGAAGGATGGTGTTATGTTGGGTATTATTCACTGCCCTGTAACAACGAATGTGTCGATACTGTAGAATAGATAGAGTAAGAGCTCTTGGTGGTAGAATGTAGTCTCTCTTCTTCGCAAGCTCCAAAGAGAACAAAGTTTTCCGTCAGTTCACCAAGGAGGTTTTCACAGACAGGCACATGCCGTACGCGTTAGGTCTGCTGTGCGATCGAGATGGGGGTTTACGTCTACTTACTAGCCAACAGACAAAGTGACTTGAAAGGTTTGTAATTCCATAATTCGCTCATCTAAGTAACACTGACAAATTCGTATCTAGAATTATATTTATCTTTATACAAACATGCAAAACGCGTACTTACGGTTCCGGAGAGTGGTGCGGTTTGGAGCCGTGTCTGAGGTACTGGGTACACTGAAACACGCGGAACGTGTACTTACGGTTCCGGAGAGTGGTGCGGCTTGGAGCCGTGTCTGAGGTACTGGGTACACTGAAACACGCGGAACGTGTACTTACGGTTCGGGAGAGTGATGCGGTTTGGAGCCGTGTCTGAGGTACTGGGTACACTGAAACACGCGGAACGTGTACTTACGGTTCGGGAGAGTGATGCGGTTTGGAGC
Organism: Branchiostoma floridae; assembly: GCF_000003815.2. NCBI lineage: Eukaryota > Metazoa > Chordata > Leptocardii > Amphioxiformes > Branchiostomatidae > Branchiostoma > Branchiostoma floridae. The sequence goes on from NW_023365730.1 coordinate 201,076, forward strand.
CGTGTCTGAGGTACTGGGTACACTGAAACACGCGGAACGTGTACTTACGGTTCCGGAGAGTGGTGCGGCTTGGAGCCGTGTCTGAGGTACTGGGTACACTGAAACACGCGGAACGTGTACTTACGGTTCCGGAGAGTGGTGCGGTTTGGAGCCGTGTCTAAGGTACTGGGTACACTGAAACACGCGGAACGTGTACTTACGGTTCCGGAGAGTGGTGCGGCTTGGAGCCGTGTCTGAGGTACTGGGTACACTAAAACACGCGGAATGCGTACTTACGGTTCCGGAGAGTGGTGCGGTTTGGAGCCGTGTCTAAGGTACTGGGTACACTGAAACACGCGGAACGTGTACTTACGGTTCCGGAGAGTGGTGCGGCTTGGAGCCGTGTCTGAGGTACTGGGTACACTGAAACACGCGGAACGCCAGACTCGCCAGGAAGTCTCGAGCCGACACGAGACCTGCTACGGGACGGAGCTGCCAACCTGTTCTCTCTGGAAAAAAAAAGCAACAAAAACATTATGTATCTAACCTCTTTCGCAGACGTTTGAAACAGTGAAGAAGGCTTACTTGCCGTTTAAAATACAGGTTGACAGCGGATACCAACTTATTGACAGTGAATACCAACCTACTGTCTTTACGCCCGCAAAATGGGTATGGGACTGACTTTATTGCGTCCTTTGTACGTGGCATTTGTTAAGATTCGTTTGTAACTTGAGTGCAGAGACCAATTTTCCTTGTCAAAGAGCAAATGATAGAAACAAATATATTATTAAATTCTTTATAAAATAGAGGTTGGTTGAACTTGAGCAACAACAGACAAGGCTCAGATGTAGAGTTGCCACCCTCTGTACTGCTTGTGATATTATAGCTGACGAAATAACGGATCTCACTACCTTTCAGGAAGTTGGACACCGCCTCCAGCTGAGGAACTTCATCTGCACTGTGGGGCGAAAAAAGAGAAGGTTAAATTTGTGCAATACATTGTTGTTGGTAAAAATTAATAACAAATCGTGGTTGTCCATCGTGTCCGATGCTGACTTCTGTGTGCCCTCCTCTCTCATCTGTAACAAATATAGCACAATATATAGATGACTTTAATTACAGATTTTATTCAATCTAGAAAGTAATGCTAAAATACAAACTCATGCTATGATCACACAAAGACTACTATTACCATTATCTATACCAATTTGGCCTTTCTTACCTGTATCCGCAGTGCTTCTCCAGCAGTTTGAGGCCTTCGATGTGCTCTTTGCAGGAATGGGTCTGGTACAGCGATGTGAGGGAGTTGTACACGATTCCCCTACAAACAGTAGGTTACATTGCGTTATGTTTTACTGACTAGCTGCCTAGTTTCCGAAAGAATGGTGCATATACAACTTCGCTGACACGCTTTGCGAAAAATAATTCAACAGTTCATGGTTGGTGGCTCTGACACCTGAAGGTATGAGCCTAGTGGTTGGCTGAACATTGACGCGTCAGAAGTACAAAGTTGCATATTGGTAATGATATATACAAATTAAATTTGTTCCAGGCTTCGCTAACCAACACGTACTCAATGTCAGATAAGTGCAGATACACATTACATAACTTAGAACCTGAGGTTAACCAGGAGCTGGGGGTCTCCAGATCAAACTGAACTGTCCACGCCCAATGCAGAACAACGTGGCGAGAACTGTCTGAACTGTCTGTAGCCGCCAAGCATTAACTAATGATGCATGCGAACGATTGATTGATTGATTAAACATGGGGTTCACTTCACTTACCAAGTTTCCGTTTCCTCTTCCGTGTACTCTATCACCGGTAGGGGTTGGCCACTACAGTAAGAAACAGTGAGACAGTGTACGTAACTGTGTATATTTCTGTTTGATCCATGGACGGTAAGCATAATCACTTTCATACATGTATAAGACATGAAATAAACGTACACTTCTCCCAAAAACATACATAAGGACTTAGTTGACAAGTAAGCCTAAATTAGATTATCGTCGTAAAATTGGAGATATTGAAATCAGTTGTTGTGTTTGCTTGCTTTTTTGCAAAAGTTAGATAGAATGTAAGGCAATAGTGGTGGAAAATGATACTTAAAGAATTGGACGGTCCAGTGGTTTTGTAATTGAGAGCCAGGATTAGCCTGATTTAATCGCGCTTCTCAGGCCCGTCGTACATTGCCGCGCCGATCCGCGGGGAGGAGTCTACAAGCTCCGGATAGCGGAGTTTGCGTTACACAGACTAAGCCAGGATGACTTGTGGCCAATTCTACACAGTAATGTCGTTTGGGGCATACCCACTAAACTTGTCATAACAATGATCGATAAGTTGAATCGGGCTCTCGCTCTAACTAAAGCTAAAGTTTCAATGATTTATAACAGCATCTCACTAAATATACAGGCTAGTGATCAATGACGTCACCGTGTGAGTGTTGTGTATATAGTAAGTCTAGACATGACGTCAGATGTGACGTCATACTCACTGCCTGTATTCGAAGGCGGCATCCGCTATTTTCTTTCTGCGCGCTCGGTAGACTTTATCTGAGAAACCCTGGAAAAATGGAAGTGGACCGTTAGTCATGTAATGGGGTACATCAACCTAATCTCCAAGCAGATCCTACGGTATCCATAAGATAGTATCGAAGCAGGGCAGCCCGGTTGTCTTGAAATAAAATAGATTGATAAACGAAATCGATTAAAAATTTCATTGATTCAAGGTTTTTAGTTTCAAAGCATAACATTTATGGCAATGAAACGAATGAATGGATGGCAATCTTTCTATGCTGCCACTGTCTGTGTAATAGGTAGAAAGTATACTTGGAAGAATTTCTTTTATAAGTTATTAGGGCTTGGAGGGCTCAATCACATACAGGTGTTCACAAAGTCATAGAAAACATACTTACCGGATGGTCTGCGTCCAGTTCGGGTTCGAACTTGGTGACCAGATGATGGCACTTGTCCAGGTCTGCGATCACCTTGGGAAACCACGGACCTGTTGAAAAACAAAGGTCAGATGAGTCAAATAGGGCAAAGAAACGACTAGAAAAAATTGTGCAAACGTTGAAACAGATCATAACCATGTCAACGTATGTATAAGCTAGCTTAGCCAACTAAAACAAGACATATAGAATACAACACGGTGTATTTCGTATCAACCGAGGTATCAGCCCGACCGCGACAAGAAACAAACTTATAAACCTGGAAAGATGGTTGCTTTCGAACATAAAGGGCATAACGCGCTTGCCTACCCTAACCGTTTGGGTGTCAGACTCAGACTACATGCTTGGGGATATCACCCTTGCCCTGCTCAGAATCAAGGAAACATGCAGTCCTATTGCCGCACCTCGGGCAATCACTTGAAGTCACCCGAGTTTGCATAAAATGGCAGCCGCTTCAGACCCCTGCGATCTAGCCCTCGCAATTCATCCCATTGCGGCATAGAGAGAGGTATCCATTACCTTCGCATAATTCAACCAGGTGTCATTATACCGCCACCTCATAAAACGTTGTTAAAGAGGCCTTCAACGCTAAAATATCTGGATTGTATTACATTTAGGATATGTAACATTTGGTGTTCAAGACAATCTTGGAAAGACCTCTATACTAAAGTTTTTTTGAGGTGGAGGTATTATGACACCTGGTGGAATTATGATAGTCGATGTTACCACCAAACAACAGCGAAAATTACAATGACACGAAATAAACGCACCATCCACGTCTTCTCCATTCTCGTTGAAGAGTTGCAGGCTCTTGACCCTCCCCTTGAGCGAGATGACCAGTCCGGGGATGTTCCCTTTGCGCTCGTCACGCTCGCACCTCACCAGGACACTGACGTCACCGCCGCCATCTTGGGAAGGGCGGGACTCGATGTGGTGGATTTTCACGTGATATCTCTGATGAAAGGGAATCAAGGTCTCAGAACACAGTTTTTCGGGTATGGGGATTTACATGGTTAAGGACCCCAAAGTGAGGTGGTTCGACGACTCAAAACCTATAGTAGGGTGCAGATACAATTCACAAGAATTTAGTATGTTGAAGTTGAGGGTACAAGCTACAAAATATCTGAAGATGAGCATAGATTTGCCGGCTCGATTTTCCATAACAGACACTTTGATTTGACCCCCAGCGGAGGTCATGGAACTGCAGGCGGCGAACAGGAAGTGCCGGTAACATATCAAGGCGCAAATTCCCGCCGGCCGAAAAAGCGACGTAATCCAACTTATACAGTATGAACACCGATGTATTCCTCTACTATTCACCACAGATTCCATCTCGCTGTCGTGCACGGAAGAATAAATACGGCCTTTGCAAGTACCGCGATGCACTATTTTAACCCGAACTACTTTTGGGGACGGGGGTCGCGGATAAATACTGTGTTATGAGACCTCAATTGATGTTGCTTTTAAACGGTACTGAATATACGCAGCTTTAAATATCTAGGTATTGCCACAAACCAATAATTTATCAACATGCATCAATGTCATTATCGTGATTTTATATCCATAATCATGATTTGTAATCAGAACGTTATATACCATTTTGATAAACAAGTATACAATGTTAATGACCTTGAACGCATTGGCATGGCCTTCAACGCAACCGGTCGATCGGTAAGAAGACAAGCTTCTTTGTCGCTATTATGATTTTACATCGATATAACATTACATGTAATCTCAGCTAATCGTTTAATCAAAAGTTTTAATGACCTTGAACGCGTCCAAAATGGCGGGCAGTCTATCGAACCCGTCGTTCGGAGAGAAGACGATGGTGGCCTTCACGGGGACGTTGTTGTCCTCAGCATGGTCCAGCACCTCCAGGTCCTCGTCATCTTCAGACAGACTCAGCTGCCGCCATGCACTAGACAGGCGCCGCCCTGATGTCGTAGAATAGAGATATGATATGATATGATATATGTGTATCGTATATGTATTGTATTGTATTGTATTGTATATGATTATGTTTGTATTTACGACACAAGCCTGGTGATTAGTGGCCACAATGTTTCGTACTAGTCAAAACCTGAACAAACTTAAAGTTAGAGATATAAAACTTAGTGGATAATGATGATATCAGTATAAAAGTAACATTAGGTATTCCTCTAGCTTACATCGTTTTACTGTTCACACTTACAGGTCTCAACCGGTTATTTCCTCAGACAGCCAAACCATGTGACTCTCGAAGATAACGGTATACAAGATGCAAAACTTCCAAGGCAATGTTTACCGATACCTCATTGCATGCATGCACCATCCTTAAGCTTATTTCAACGCCTAGTAATGGTCTTGCAATAAACAAACCCGTCTACTGCATTTATAGAAGTGCATTCAGATTAAAATAATTGATTATTAATCATTAATTAAACCGTACCCGGATTGTCGATTTTACCTGTAACACGGCAAAGCTCCTTCTCTGCGCGTGCGTCGTCAATCAGGCTCCGCCGGCGACCATGGTAACCGTTTGTCTGGAACACATGTCAAAAACGTCATCAGGCGAGTGAAGCTAAAGGTAATTAATGATTCCATAACCTTGTTAGATAAGTAGCCTCCACCAGGCCTTCCTACGGGGGTGCGGGGATCGTAGAATTCGGCAAAAAACTGGCCAGGGGCTAGTCAACGCTAAGGTTAAGACCAACTCCTCTGGTAGCAAAACCCCCTAGCAAATTATTCTCCTCATAATAGCCAGCGTAGTCATTCTAGTACAGACTACTTGTTTATTACGCTGTAGAGGTAGTGAGTCGTTATCCACTGTGTCTATAGGGCACTGTGTTAGGAGGACGAGCCCGTCCCTCTCCTTCTTCGCCTTTCTAACCTCACCGACCAAAATTAAGTACATATTTTTATACCTGGTTGCAGTGAGGGAAGTCGCATTAAGCGCCTAACCCAAGGCACAACGCCTAGCTGGAAATAGAATAACTTTATTGCACGACAATTGTATATGATACAATGTATGGCAACAACTATTACACTAAGTACAAAACAATGGTATAGGATAAAACCCGCAACGTTAGCGACGTTTCTCCACAGCACATATTATTGAAACGTATAATTTATCAGTGAAATTTAAGTGAAACTTGAAAACAAAATAATCAGACTTTACGTTTTTTTATAATTACATAAAACTATTTCTGAAAAGATGATTCTACTTTTAGGTGGTGTCAACTATAAAGACTCCTACCTTGCAGGGGTTAAACGCTTACAATTGCCAGAACATGAACATGGCAGTTAATGGGAGAATATTAGGTTGAAAGGATCAGAGAGCACGACTCCGTGGCAGTAATAGCAGGGTTGGTGTGAATCTCACGCAATGCTAGGATTGTTGGATTATTTGCATAAGGAATATGTCCGTATACGTGTGTGTGTGGGGGGGGGGGGGGATAGAACTGGTCACCTTACAACCAGGTCCAGTTGCGAAACGCCCTATCTGTATCTGTATCTTTTGTATCTGTATCTATATAGCCGGTATAACCGCCGTTCAGCGTAACACACTAGCTTCGCAGGCACGTGGCGCGACAGCAGCTGGTTGTATTACAACGAACGACCACAGAGGACATCGCGGAAGAAGTCTACGAAACGAGTAGCGGTCAATAGAGCCGATTGGAGATATTGCACCAAAAATAGAATGGTTCTGGAGAGAGATGGCCAAAGAGATAACTGTTCATTTGATTGATTTTTTATCGATTAATTGATTGTTTGAAGTGAAGCACCCATTAGCACACCTCGGTGAAGTGAGGAAGGTCGTGTCAAGTGTCTTTCCCAAGGCCGTGAAAAGTGCCTTTCCCAATGGCACAATGTCGGGGCACGGCGAGTATCGAACTCGGGACCTCTAGATTCCGAGCCGAACGCTCTACCAGTTACGACGCCACAATTATAGACGAGATTAGCGGTTTTGTGTGGAAACCGTTTTGTAAAGCAGCCACAACCCTCTGTTGCCCCGCAACGTTACTGAGTTCTGGGAATTCGATGATGACATGTCATTTCCTATATTGTACGTCATCCTACCATGCTAGCTGAAATTCTAGGAAGGGATTAAAGTTTGCATCAGGCAGTTTCTACGAAATAGGATTTGGTACGAACGTAGCTTTATCGCATATTTTCGTTAAAAATAGAACATATTTGATAGAGCTAAATATCACTATCTGTATAGAAGGTATGACCACCCTTTGACGTAACACACCAGCTTCGCGGAACGCGGCGCGGTAGCAGATGGCTATATTACACTAAACGACATGTCACTTTGACACGTAACCTACACAGAACTGTAAGCTATATAATGAGGATGCCACTGTGTGATCTAGTGTGATCTAAACACTAACTAAAGCGGCGATTTAGAAAATCTGCCGTAGAAATACAGACATTTCAACCATGTTGCTGTGTAATGAAATCAGGTTGTGGACCTGTCTTACACGCTTTCTCTGCATGTGTGACTGCCGAAAGTATATGTAATCCAAATATCATAACTGCTAAAGATAGCTCACCCCAGTTTTGTTAGTGTCACATAAAAGATTCTCTTCCTATGGCATTTGTTTTGTTTGTATGATAACATAATATCACTATCGTTTTCTAAATGCGTTGCTAAACATAACAAATCGACAATTTGTGAATACGATAAAAAGGTAACAAAAACAACACCAGATGTTGCCTTATGTAAAATGGGTGAAAGGTTGGCACAGTTTTTCTTATAAATGTCCAGATCCATATACGTTAGACAGACAGACAGCATATGTTCAATACAAGGAAACATTAATATTCAAATCGTAGGATACTAAAAAAAAAAAACCGCTCGTTATGTAGTGCTATCATGTTACCAATTCAAAAGAAAGAACTATAATACTAGTATTTCAATGAAGATAATACATCCAGGTAATAAGATACACCAAAAATCAATTACTCAAGCAACTGGGTAGGATTTTGAAACAGTCTTTTCAGACAACCACCCGGTATCTTTCCTCAGTGACGTATAATACTTTATTTTTGGCGTATGATACTCATCTAATAGCTTACTTTTCAGCTCAATGTATGTATCACCGTTTGACATGCTACACCTGCATTTTGCATATATTTCGTTCTCGTTTATAGTCTATTTTCGGGATAGACTACCAAGTCTTGCTGAAGGAGTGAAACATATTTTCCATATACTGATAAGTAATAGTGATACCATTCAAATCGCATTTAGGCAATATCATGTCAATTTTTGGACGAAAAAATAGCTTCCAATGGCGTGCAAAAATGGACGGAAGATGATAGAGAATTTCCCCAACTGATATACCCGTAAAGTCTGTGTATCGCTATGGCCGAGACGACTAACTTACACGTAATTCACACTTTGGATGAATTCAATAAAGGCAGTACGTATTTCACTTTCACATAACCACAAAAAGGCCTTGGCATCTTGCAGAAAGAACACGGCCTTTCTACATAATAGTTACAGGTAAAAGTACAACCCTTACACAGCGATGCCGCGATGTATCATCATCCGACAGTGTGTCGTGTATTAACATCGCAGCAATGAAAATATCGGACGCTAAACTAGCCGCTCAAAAGACGTAGCTCTATCAAAATAAGTACAGTATTACTAAGTCAGCGAAAGAAACGATTGCAGATTCCATTCGATATAGCCCAAGCATTTTAGTAACTGAAATTGTTGTAATACAACGGATACGTGTAGTACAAATTTGTAACTCTTGTCATCTATATTCATTGTCATACATTGACACTAATTCAGTGGTTGCGTAATAAAACATCATGGTCATATAAAAAAGGGAACATAATTTCACTTACGAACTGGTACTCCACGGCTGAGTCGGAAGCGATGCGGTTACGGAAGCTCTTGGGTTGCTGCTCGTCCTCTGCCATGGTATCGTCGTCGTCTTCTGCCTGTACTACGGTCTGCGTCTTTTCCTCCATCGCTACTGCCACAAACACAAAAATTGCCACAAATTACGACGACGTTTTGTCACTTTGCTGACGTTTCCTCCGTGCAAGGATGGAGACATTAGTGGCAGGGCAGCTGCCCTGTATTTAAACCATGCGTCACAGATCGGCAATAGTCGGACCGTGTCATTTTCTCGTTAGACCAACAAAGGCGCACAATTACATGTTATTTCAAGACCGCGACCGACGTGCGCACAGCTAAGCTCCCTTTCAACTAGACGGCGATTGCGCTGCGCTCTCACTGCGACCTAAATAGGATATGTGTAACCTTCGCTTTCACATTGATTCATACAAAATTTAACAGTGTGATCGAGAAGACATCAATACACACACAGTGTAAAAAGATTCGTTTCTTTTCTGAACAATTCGTTGAGCGATCTGTCAAATTGTGGGCCACAGACAAAGCGTGGTGAGAGCGCCGTCCTAATGGAAAAGGAGTATAAGCAGCCTCATTACTTGGGTGGAAGGGTGGTTTGTGATTACAGAAAAGTGTAAAAATATTCGTTTCTTTTCTATAGAATCAGTTGAGCAATGTGTCAAATTTTAGGTCGCAGAGAGAGCGCGGCGAGAGCGCCGTTCTAGTGGAAAGGGGGTATTAGCAGCGGATGGAAGAGCGGTTTGTGATTACAGAAAACATCAGGTGTAATTCTAACAATTTCCTGCACGTCATTGGTGATTGCTAAACGGAAATTAGAAATGTGGCCTTTTGGCCAGGGCCTGTTAGCTGGGTGTGGTCTCCTTATTGATGACGGGGTAAAACGTCATTGAAAAAGATCACAAACTGCCTTGAAAGGTTTTAGAAAGAATAACAATATTAAGGATTGAGGTAATAAGGGGTTAGTTGAAATAGAAACAGAAACGACCAGTGAAAGATCAAAGAGGACGAAATAATTTTGGAAGACTTCTTTTTCAACAAATTTGGGAAAACTTCTTTTTCATGGCGATCATTTCGACTCTCGTGTAGATAATGTAAAACAGTTGTATGAGGCCCGGTCAGATAGATATGGGCCCCCCAGAGAAGCTTACTTTTTTTCAGATGAAACTTAAATTCTCTACAACGCTTCTTCGTTGAAAGCTACAACCAGTTTATTAACCTAAAAAAAAAAAAAAAACTCTGTAGTCGATATAACCGCCATTCGGCGTAACACACCAGTTCCGCAGGCCGGCGGGGCAGCAGCTGGTTATGTTATTACTAGTATGCTAAACAATCTGTCACACCTGACGTTTGCACTTTTGATTATAAGCGATGCGTAAAGCTGCGTTTTTCTGAACGATATCTGTATCTATATAGCCGGTATAACCGCCCTTCGGCGTAACACACCAGCTTCGCAGGCACGCGGCGCGGCAGCAGCTAGTTATTTTACACCGAAGGACCCGTCACACCTAACTTTTGCACATCTATCTGCAAGCGTTCTTTAAAACTATCCAGAGATGATGTCCCTACTGTGCTTGGTGATAGCAAATTCCACTCTACGATAGTTCTGGGAAAATACGAATTTTTGAACACATCAATCCTAGGTTGGTAGCTCTTGTACTTGAAGTCATGGCTGTTTCTTTTTCTTTTTCGAGCTGGTATTAGATACTTATCAGTCGGTACATCCACCAGTTTATTGATAATGTGGTGGTACCTCATGTACAGTGAGATACCACCTTTACTTTTCCAAAGATAAGCCTATGAGTAGCGGCGAATCTGGTCTGGCTAAAATTCAGCAGATTCCAGCCGACCTGAACCGGTCACCATGCGACGGCGATCGCCTCTTACTGTCGTTGCCGGATGAGCCGTGAACATGGTCTTTATCAATGAAGTGTTGTAGCGGATTGTTAAGATCTAGTGACTAGATGTAGGTACCGTTACAGAAAATTCAGGTTCATTGTACGGTTCAGGTCCAACGGATGAGGTCCAGGTCCGAACCTTAACCTGGAACTAATTGTTTGAGAAAACGCAATGGTATTTTTCGTTACAAAGGAATCTTTTGTGGAGTATCAAAATCCAACTGGCGGTTTAGAAACCTATCTTCATGTAAACAATGCTAAGTTTGTACGGCACGAAATCTGGTATTTAAGCAAACTTAAACTCAACGTAAACGCGACGTTTCTTCACCCTTTCCGCATGCGCAACTTAACGATTTCTATCCGTGTAGGTAAAGATACCCTTTAATGTTACCATTACGTAGGCATGGACAGGTGAGTTTCTTCACTTTTCCACGGTGCCTTTCCGCAACTATTCCATGCTTAAAGGCGTCGTTAATAGCAACATTTCCGTATCCTTTACGGGCGGAAAGCACGCGTTTCTAAAAACCTTTCCGTAATCTTACAACCACCACTTCCGTCACGATTCTCCCACGTTTATGTGCCGTTCACACAGCCTAAAAGGCACGTGAAGAAGTGCACTTCCGTCAGCTGGTTATGTTATTTATGCTGAACAATCTGTCACACCTGACGTTTAATTGCATCTTTTAATTATAAGCGATGCGTAAAGCTGCATTTTTCTGAACGATATCGTACTTACACCATGCGAGTGAGTAAGGAAACCGTACGTACGTAGCACGTGTAGATAGGGCCTGCACACGTTAACGTGGCAATCGCACAGAGACCGTACGTTGTAAGCCCGTGCAACTCACCTACCACTTGCGCAACGAACGATGAACGCAACCGCTCGCAGCCAGGCGTGGCGTGCAGACCACGTACTTACACCTTGCGCAATCGTGCGAGTGTCCTGCGTTGACGTACTCCCTCCCTGCTCTTGCCAGTCGTTCCCCACGTTTTCAGAAATACGTGGCGGACGTGGCCTCCCAAAAAAAACGTACAGGGGAATTGCACGTGCGGTGGGTTGTTCCCCTAGCTTTAGGTAGACAATAGCAGAGAAAGTCCTGTGTGTCGCGCACTAATAACACTTGCCATAGTACCCGGTATGGCTGTCCTTGGAAGTGGGACTATGACACCAAAACGTTGTACGTGTACAAAACAACCAGCTATTGTTATTATGTGTTTTGTGTGGCTTTGGTAAGCCTGACGTGTGTAATAAGGTCAAAATTCGGGTGAATGTGTGTTTGCCCGCGAGAACCTTAATAAATAAAACATTGAACATTGAACATTGAACAACCCCGGAGGGTTTTCACAAGGTGTTATGTTGACTTAACGAACGATTATTATGATCAGGTGAAGAAAAGTTCATTTGATGCTTTAGCCTTTGAAACAGGGGAGATGTGGACCAGAGGCGGCGGCAGCAAATTTCGTGGGGGGGGGGGGTGTGCTTATCTTGAACTACGTGTTATCTAAATGAAGAATGGCATAATGACGCCTTCTTCTACTGTCACGTTAGGTAGACAAAAGCAGAGACAGTCCTATGTGTCGCGCACGCATAACGCTTGCCATAGCACCCGGTATGGCTGTCGTTGGAAGTGGGAACTATGACACCAAAAAGGCACAAAACCCTTGAAGCGTATCTGGCAAATAAGGTACGAGTAGCCTCATGTTTATCTACCTTTTTGGCTTCTGGATTTAACAGAATCTATCATTATTTAACAGCTCGTGTAACTTTAAAGTCAAATGCCAATGTATCAAAACTGTTTACATACCGTTTTTGTTTTTGTGAACTGCCCGAACAGGTGTCTCAAAGAAATGAAAAACTGCAGAGCAAATTGTGGCACACCCGTACAACGAAAATATCCCCGCGAAAAGACTGACCTGGCTATCCATCAAAATTAATCTTATCACTTCAACCAATGATGGCATGTCAGTAAGTTGATCAACCAATCAGAAAGAGATTTGAGGAGGTGCAGAAGTGGTTGAACAACAACAGAAGGGTGAAGGGTGAAGACAGCAAGAAACAAAAGATGTGTCTTTTATCCGTTACACTATTATATCCCAAGGCGATAAGAAGATCGTTAATTGCCCATTTCCACTAGGACGACGCTCATGCCGCTCTCTCTCTGTCTCTCTCTCCCTCTCTCTCTCTCTGTGACCTAAATTTGACACATTGCCCAGCGAATGTCAGGTTGTGTGTTTTGCTGTCCTCTCAGTCACACTTTTACATGCATGGTATATGACATACCCGGTATGAAATCAAAGGTTACACATATCATATTTAGATAGCAGTAAGAGTGCATCGCGATTTGCATCGCCGTTTGTGGAAAGGCCGGGCCGGGCCTTGTTATTAGAAAATGCGCGCCTGAAGTCCGGGATTAATGAGGGCGCCTCTAGATCTAGAATATAGAACACAGTCCATAACAGTGCGAAAACGGTCGCTCTTATGTGGCTGTCCCTTTAAATCCACAACAATTCCGTATTGACATGTTTGCTTCATTAGCGCAAAATTACAACGTAACAAGGTTCAGATTACATACAGTTTTCTCTCTTAGGAAAGTCCTTTTTTTGTTCTTGTGTAACAGCTCAACAAACTGGGTGTACTTTTCTGTACACGTACAAACATTTGGACTGCGGGTGGACAAAAGGTAGCTAAGCCTTTAAGTATTTTTGCCTGGTGAAGGTTTATGACGGTTTTAGAATGCCATGAACCTGCTACCGTGTGTACAAAATCGTGTAGTGTTTGCAAGGCAACCAATAAACACCATAAAGCCAAGGTGTGTAAAGGAACTTGACACCAGATGAGAATTTCAGGTCCCATTATCACCATGACATTACAGCGTCAACAGAAAGTTTAAGCCAATGCTTGCTTCCATTTTTCTTGGAAGGAAAGGAGAGGTATCATATAAGTTACTCAGACTTTTGTTTGTGTCCTTTTTTGCAAGATACGAGAGGTGTCTCTTTTAGCGTTGATCATGAGTTTATGTGTAAATACACTTGGGTAGGTGAGGGGTTTATAAACATTAATAAGAATGCAATGAACATCCTGCCACCGTATGTCCAAAAAGGCTGACTGTTTGCACGTCAATCAACACCATAAAGCCAAGGTGTGTAAAAGAACTTGTCACCAGCTGAGATTTTACGGTCTAATGTCACCATGATAACATCAATATATCAAACGAAGCAGTCATTTTATACAGGCGTTGCCAGTTATGGTCTTGTTGATATGACTAGTCTGCATCCAATTTGTTTCAAACATGAAAGAGCAGAGCCTTTGTCGGGTAAGGTTTTGCTAAACTTTCCCAAGGGAACTAGAAAATAAAGAACATGTTATAGAGAAACGGTCTTTCCTGTATACAGGATAACTGCCCCGTATATGCTTGCCATTATCATTACATCAGTCAAATGCAACTTTGCTCTCACTTTGGTCCCTATGTAGAATCATGTAACATAACGGGAAACCACTTCAATAAGTCCAGAGCCTTATCTATATCATTAAGCTCACTAACCAGATAGGGTGAAAATATCTTCAAGACTCACACAGACATACATTACAGGGTAACAAGGTTCAGATTACTTACAGTTTTCACTCTTCGGAAAGCCTGTTGACAAGAAGTTGTTGCAGTGATTCTTTTTTTGTGTGTGTGTAACACGTACAGGTATTTCATCTCAACCAACTGTGGAAACTTTTTTGTACACGTGCAAACCGTTGGACTGCGCATGAACCCAAATAAAAGGTAACCTTCTCTCTCTTGTCACGTGACGTACAGGTAGGTAGCTAAGCCTTTCAGTATTTTTGCGTGGTGATCTGATAAACTATCCGTGAAAATATCAAAACTTTCTCGATCGAAAAAAAAAGTTGGCTGACGACTACTACAGTGATCACTTGTTTTTTTCTTTTGCAAACTGTTGAAGTTATTGAGTGGAGATATCATGAAGTGCATCTGTGTGCCTAGGTATTCTTTGTGAACATGAGCACACGTTCCACCGTGTATAACGACACAATGGATGTTGGATATGCCGATGACGTTTCCCTGTCGAGGACTATTCCTGTGCCTTTAGCCGATCAGGATACAACTGTGGAAGAGGAGTCTACTCATCTTAACTCCTGGGCAGAAGACAACAGGATGACGCTGAACGGTGGGAAGAGTTTACTTCTCCAGATCTGCTTCAGCAAATCTGCTCCGATTCCACCTATGATCACACTTGGAGGCCAACCAGTTCCGTCCGTTGACTGTGCCAAAGGACTAGGTTTCTACATGGACAAGAACCTCACCTTCGACGAACAGATCTCTGCAATGATCAGTAAAGCATCGCGCAGACTACATTATCTGCGTCTGTTGACGAAGCAAGGTACCAGTGTAACGGACCTGATACAGATATACCTGTCACTTGTACGTCCAGTACTCGAGTATGGCCATGTTATACTGGTCGGGTGCAGTAAGGAGCAGGAACTGGCCATCGAGAGGGTACAGCGCCGGGCCCTGCGCATCATCTCCCTTGGAGGTAGACGCAGTGTGCCCGACTTGCCAACACTGAAGGTCAGACGGGAGGAGGCAGCGGTACAGCTGTTTGAACGCATGCTCAAGGAAGACCACCCCCTGCATGACATGGTTCCACCCACAAGAACAGGGGCCACGGGACGCACACTTAGAAACTCTAGGACAATCAGTTTACCAAAAGCCCGTACTAAGAGACTCAGCAAGTCCTTCCTCCATAGCGCCATCCGTCTATGCAACAAGAAGGTTACACAGTGGTGCTATTAACACTTGTTGTTAGCCATTACCTGTACTGCTTGTAACTCGGTACCGTTTTCCAATACGTTGATTTTAATCTATTATGTATGTTATACGCATGTTAACTGGAATCTACAAGTCGTTGTTTGTATGCAGCTATTGTTATTATGTGTTTTGTGTGGCTTTGGTAAGCCTGACGTGTGTAATAAGGTCAATTCGGGTGAATGTGTGTTTGCCCGCGAGAACCTTAATAAATAAAACATTGAACATTGAACATTGAACAACCCCGGAGGGTTTTCATAAGGTGTTATGTTGACTTAACGAACGATTGTTATGATCAGGTGAAGAAAAGTTCATTTGACGCTTTAGCCTTTGAAACAGGGGAGATGTGGACCAGAGGCGGCGGCAGCAAATTTCGTTGGGCTTATCTTGAACTACGTGTTACCTAAAAGAATAATGGCATAGTGACGCCTTCTTCTACTGTCACGTTAGGTAGACAAAAGCAGAGTCAGTCCTATGTGTCGCGCACGCATAACGCTTGCCATAGCACCCGGTATGGCTGTCGTTGGAAGTGGGAACTATGACACCAAAATGGCACAAAACCCTTGAAGCGTATCTGGCAAATAAGGTACGAGTAGCCCCATGTTTATCTACCTTTTTGGCTTCTGAATTTAACAGAATCTATCATTATTTAACAGCTCGTGTAACTTTAAAGTCAAATGCCAATGTATCAAAACTGTTTACATACCGTTTTTTGTGTGTGTAAACTACCCGGACAGGTGTCTCAAAGAAAAGAAAAACTGCAGAGCAAATTGTGGCACACCCGTACAACGAAAATATCGCCGCGAAAAGGCTGACCTGGTTATCCATCAAAATTAATGTTATCACTTCAACCAATGATGGCATGTCAATAAGTGGATCAACCAATCAGAGAGAGTGTTCAGGAGGTGCAGAAGTGGTTGAACAACAACAGAAGGGTGAAGGGTGAAGACAGCAAGAAACAAAAGATGTGTCTTTTATCTGTTACACTATTATATCCCAAGGCGATAAGAAGATCGTTAATTGCCCATCTCCACTAGGACGACGCTCTCGCCGCACTGTCTCTCTCTCTCTCTCTCTCTGTGACCTAAATTTGACACATTGCTCAGCGAATGTCACGTTGTGTGTTTTGCTGTCCTCTCAGTCACACTTTTACATGCATGGTATATGACATAACGGGTATGAAATCAAAGGTTACACATATCATATTTAGATAGCAGTAAGAGTGCATCGCGACTTGCATCGCCGTTTGTGGAAAGGCCGGGGCCTTGTTATTAGAAAATGCGCGCCTGAAGTCCGGGATTAATGAGGGCGTCTCTAGATCTAGAATATAGAACACAGTCCAGAACAGTGCGAAAACGGTCGCTCTTATGTGGCTGTCCCTTTTAATCCATAACAATTCCGTATTGACATGTTTGCTTCATTAGCGCAAAATTACAACGTAACAAGGTTCAGATTACTTACAGTTTTCTCTCTTAGGAAAGTCCTTTTTTTGTTCTTGTGTAACAGCTCAACAAACTGGGCGTACTTTTCTGTACACGTACAAACATTTGGACTGCGGGTGGACAAAAGGTAGCTAAGCCTTTCAGTATTTTTGCCTGGTAAAGGTTTATGACGGTTTTAGAACGCCATGAACCTGCTACCGTGTGTACAGAATCGTGTAGTGTATGCAAAGCAACCAATAAACACCATAAAGCCAAGGTGTGTAAAGGAACTTGACACAAGATGAGAATTTCAGGGCCCAATATCACCATGACATTACAGCGTCAACAGAAAGTTTAAGCCAATGCTTGCTTCCATTTTTCTTGGAAGGAAAGGAGAGGTATCATATAAGTTACTCAGACTTTTGTTTGTGTCCTTTAAAATTTTTTGCAAGATACGAGAGGTGTCTCTTTTAGCGTTGATCATGAGTTTATGTGTAAATACACTTGGGTAGGTGAGGGGTTTATAAACATTAAGCAGAATGCAATGGACATCCTGCCACCGTATGTCCAAAAAGGCTGACTGTTTGCACGTCAATCAACACCATAAAGCCAAGGTGTGTAAAAGAACTTATCACCAGCTAAGATTTTACGGTCTAGTGTCATCATGATAACATCATTATATCAAACGAAGCAGTCATTTTATACAGGCGTTGCCATTTATGGTCTTGTTGATATGACTAGTCTGCATCCAATTTGTTTCAAACATGAAAGAGCAGAGCCTTTGTCGGGTAAGGTTTTGCTAAACTTTCCCAAGGGAACTAGAAAATAAAGAACATGTTATAGAGAAACGGTCTTTCCTGTATACAGGATAACTGCCCCGTATATGCTTGCCATTATCATTACATCAGTCAAATGCAACTTTGCTCTCACTTTGGTCCCTATGTAGAAGCATGTAACATAACGGGAAACCACATCAATAAGTCCAGAGCCTTATCTATATCATTAAGCTCACTTACCAGATAGGGTGAAAATATCTTCAAGACTCACACAGACATACATTACAAGGTAACAAGGTTCAGATTACTTACAATTTTCTCTGTTCGGAAAGCCTGTTGACAAAAAGTTGTTGCAGTGATTCTTTTTTTGTGTGTGTGTGTAACACGTACAGGTATTTCATCTCAACCAACTGTGGATACTTTTGTGTACACGTACAAACCGTTGGACTGCGCATGAACCCAAATAAAAGGTAACCTTCTCTCTCTTGTCACGTGACGTACAGGTAGGTAGCTAAGCCTTTCAGTATTTTTGCGTGGTGATCTGATAAACTATCCGTGAAAATATCAAAACTTTCTCGATCGAAAAAAAAGTTGGCTGATGACTACTACAGTGATCACTTGTTTTTTTTTTTCTTTTGCAAACTGTTGAAGTTATTGAGTGGAGATATCATGAAGTGCATCTGTGTGCCTAGGTATTCTCTGTGAACATGTGTTTTGTGTGGCTTTGGTAAGCCTGACGTGTGTAATAAGGTCAAAATTCGGGTGAATGTGTGTTTGCCCGCGAGAACCTTAATAAATAAAACATTGAACATTGAACAACCCCGGAGGGTTTTCATAAGGACACTGTTATGTTGACTTAACGAACGATTATTATGATCAGGTGAAGAAAAGTTCATTTGATGCTTTAGCCTTTGAAACAGGGGAGATGTGGACCAGAGGCGGCGGCAGCAAATATCGTGGGGGGGGGGCTTATCTTGAACTACGTGTTATCTAAATGAAGAATGGCATAATGACGCCTTCTTCTACTGTCACGTTAGGTAGACAAAAGCAGAGACAGCCCTATGTGTCGCGCTCGCATAACGCTTGCCATAGCACCCGGTATGGCTGTCGTTGGAAGTGGGACTATGACACCAAAATGGCACAAAACCCTTGAAGCGTATCTGGCAAATAAGGTACGAGTAGCCTCATGTTTATCTACCTTTTTGGCTTCTGAATTTAACAGAATCTATCATTATTTAACAGCTCGTGTAACTTTAAAGTCAAATGCCAATGTATCAAAACTGTTTACATACCGGTTTTTTTTGGTGAACTGCCTGGACAGGTGTCTCAAAGAAATGAAAAACTGCAGAGCAAATTGTGGCACACCCGTACAACAAAAATATCGCCGCGAAAAGACTGACCTGGTTATCCATCAAAATCAATGTTATCATCACTTCAACCAATGATGGCATGTCAATAAGTGGATCAACCAATCAGAGAGAGTTTTCAGGAGGTGCAGAAGTGGTTGAACAACAACAGAAGGGTGAAGGGTGAAGACAGCAAGAAACAAAAGATGTGCCTTGTATCTGTTACACAGTTATATCCCAAGGCGATAGGAGGGTCTTTAATAGCCCATTTCTACTAGGACGGCGCTCTCGCCGCTCTCTCTCTCTCTCTCTTTCTGTGACCTAAATTTGACACATTGCTCAGCGAATGTCACGTTGTGTGTTTTGCTGTCCTCTCAGTCACACTTTTACATGCATGGTATATGACATAACGGGTATGAAATCAAAGGTTACACATATCATATTTAGATAGCAGTAAGAGTGCATCGCGATCACCGTCTTGTGGAAAGGGGGCCTTGTTATAAGATAATGCGTGCCTGAAGTCCGGGATTAATGAGAGCGTCTCTGGATCTAGAATATAGAACTTATTAAGTTTG
The DNA here is from genome assembly GCF_000003815.2 of Branchiostoma floridae. Lineage (NCBI taxonomy): Eukaryota > Metazoa > Chordata > Leptocardii > Amphioxiformes > Branchiostomatidae > Branchiostoma > Branchiostoma floridae. The sequence goes on from NW_023365730.1 coordinate 220,695, forward strand.
GGTTCTAGCTGTTGTCTCTCACCAGTCCAGAACTGTGCGAAAACGCTCGCTCTTATGTGGCTGTCTCTTTAAATCCGGAACAATTCCGTATTGACATGTTTTCTTCATTAGCGTGAAATTTACGTAAGATAATATATTGTGTGACGCATTTGTTACCCCACCTTAAAGGTTGGTTCACACATTCGCATATATTCAAGTCCATTTGAGGTGCGTATGAAGCTCTTAGTCTCTACCAGGCTCCACAGGTCGCGGGAAAAATACTACAAATTGGACAAATATATACACATAACATGACAGATGAGTTAGCTGACCGAGAAGTATGGTTAGCGACCCAGCTAACTTCGCTGACATGTTACCTGTTAACG